>NC_069505.1:406078170-406151141 GCF_027579735.1 Bombina bombina
TATATATATAGATATATATATACAAATATATATTTAGACCACTGCTTCATAACTTGTGTTTCTGCCGAGTCTGAAGACTCGCCAGAAACACAGAGCTTGATAAATATGGGCCTTAGTGCTATTGCATTGTCTTATTATGCATGTGTCGGTTGTACAATTCTACTGTATATCAAGACGGTTTTCAGGTGGTACCTCACTCCATGCCACTTTACCCCAAACGGTTCCAGTCAATGCTATAGGGGATGTGGGGATAGGTGGACATACATACACATGTGGTGGGAGTGCCCTGTGATCAGACCTACTTGGGAGCAGCTTCAGGGGCTTTTGAGTGGCGTTTTGGGAGCCAGTTGCCCTGACGGTGGCTCAGGCATTTCTAAATCACAGACTTAAAACATATAATAAAGCAATAAACACGTTCATTCAGAGTCTTTTTACTGCTACTAGGGTCTGTATCGCAAGACATTGGAAGGTGGGGCACCATCCTGGGCTAAGGTGCTAGATAAAATAGAACATATATACACTATGTCAGAGCTAGCGGCCAAAATCCAGGGGACTAGGGAGCCATTTACTACAATATGGTTCTATTGGATAATGCAAAAAATGTCAGGCTAGAGTAAGTTTTGGAGGTCAAGTTCTACTGCAGGAAAAGTTTTGAGAAAACCCGTTTTAGAAAAATCTGGACTCATTCGTTAACCCTCATTAGCCTCTAAGAGAGAGATGAGACTAGAACGAGATAGAATAGAGCGTAGGGCCCACTAATAAGTGCCACAGAATTGTTTGTTGGTTTTGGAATGTTGGTTTGGTTTTATAAAGTATATGTTTGTCATCATGTTACAGAATGTACGATACTGGGAGTTCAATGTAGCGTCTTACATGCATAGGTAAAGGATGAAGCTAGTGCTTGATTGCATCATTCTAACCCTATGGAGGAGTTTGTGTGAAAATGTCTCTATGTTGTATCCTAAATTCTTTGTCTTTAATAAAGAAATATTTCAAAATAAAAACTTACTTAGAAGCTCCCAGTTTAGCTCTGTTGATGAGGGTAGGCTGGGACACCCACTGAATGGGGATGGGTAAAGAAAAAGAGCAGACACTTCCCCCCTCCCATGCATATGAAAAGACACATAACATAAACAGGAGCCTGCAGGAGTCTGTAAACACGTGTATACATCTGACACTGTGGGGCTTGGTTATGAGTCTGAAAATCATCACAATGTTATTAAAAAATTAGCAGAACTATACATTGTTATAAAAAAACACTCCAAGATGGGCTATATAAATAGATCTACAAATTGTTTTTGCAAAGAAAAATCTAGTGTACAATGTCCCTTTAATGTTCTATAATCGTACCTTTTTTATCCAAAAAAAGTGTTGCCTGCTTTTGTAAATAGATCCCCTAGAGTGCAGATCCATCTGCATTCTGTAGTATCCTATCTATACTATAATTGCGTTTGTTGCCAGTTGCGCACGCATCCTCAAAGGAATGTTGGCTGCACGTGCAGCCAAAAGAATCGACTTGGATGCAGCGAAGCTGAATCCAGGTGAATTCCGAAAATGGCAGAGTGGTGAAAGAATCCACCATCTTCACCATTTTCGGAATCCACCTGGATGCAGCGTAGGCAAACCCGAAGACTTAAAAAAAAAAAACACACGACCGCGGGCATGAAATAACGAAAAAACACGCACGAAGAATAACAAAAAAAAACTAACCTCCCGCACGCAAAACATTAACCCCTAATCCGCAAATAACATAATTAAAATATTAACCCCTTAAACACCAACCACCCACATCGCAATAAACCTAATTAACCTATTAACCCTTAAACCGCAAAACCCCCCACATCGCAAAAAAACTATTTAACATATTAACTCTTAAACCGCCAAACCCCCACATCGCAATAAACCTAATTAACCTATTAACCCCTAAACCCCCTTATCGCAATAACCCAACCCTAATTAACCTATTAACTCCTAAACTGCCAAACCCCCACATCTCAATAACCCTAGTTAATATATTAACCCCTATAACGCCAACCCCCCCACAACACAAATAACTAATTTAATTACTAAGCCCCCCTAACCTAACACCCCCTAAATTAACCCCATATTACTACTAAATTACAATTAAAATAAAAAAGTAACATTAAATTACAAAAAATTAAAAAAGTCTTACATTGCAGAAAAACATAATTTTTTTATACCTATTCCCTATGAAAATAAAAAGCCCCCCAAAATAAAAACACCCCCTAATTTAAATTACCAATAGCCCTTAAAATGGCATTGCATCAGGAACACAGCTCTGTACCTCCGCTCCGTGTCGCCTTCACTCAGGATGAAGATAGAAGATGATGGATCTGTCTGGAAGAAGACCTTCTCCACCAGACTTCAGGAACAGTGAGTACCTATTTGGGGCTTAAGTTTAGACTTTTTTATTTTAATTTTTAGGGTGGATTTTTTTAGATTAGGGGTTTTTGGGGCTTGAAAAGAAGCCGATTGCCCTTTTAAGGGCAGTAAAAGAGCTGAATGCCCTTTAAAGGGCAATGCCCATACAAATGCCCCTTTAGTGGCAATGGGTAGTTTAGATTTTTAGTGTTAGTGTTTTTTTATTTTGGGGGGTTTGGTGGGTGGGGGATTTTTACTGTTAGGGGGGACTTAGTATTTGTTAGAGGTAAAAGAGCTGTTTATGAATCGGATATATAGAGGCGCTGATCTTGAATCTCGTGTATATGGACATACACACTGAAGAAAGAAAAACTTGGCTTGTGATTTGCAGAAGTTAACAACAAATTAATGTGCAGTATACTCACTCCGAAAAATTCAGAGTTCAGCTTCTTCGAAAGGTTTTTCTGTCTCAACTTTCCCAATTTCCACACTGTATTTGTGTCTGTGGATAATGAAAATTGCACTGCAGGTAATTGAATCTTTTGCTTGATAAAAAGTGCAATATACTCACTCCGATAAATTTCGGAATCCGGCTCCTCAGAACGTATTGTATAGTTTGAAATTACTTCCAAAAAGGCAGCAAAAATACTTGTTGTGGTAAAAAACAAATATTTATTAAAACATAATGCTCTTATTTATCTTGGCTCTACGCGTTTCAACGACAGTGTCGTCTTTTTCAAGAGCAGTAAAAACAATTGGAAGTGCTGCCTTTGGAGTGTTTACAGGTGTATTTATACAGGTAATCATTGTTCCTGTTCCGGTGGTAAACACCGGAATAGGACTCACAAATAAAACATTTTAATTTTGTATTTATTCCAATCCGATTGTGTTTTGAGAATGATATTTATTTATTTTGTATTTAAGCTTTTGGCGCTTAAATTCTCAATAATTTATCAAATCGGATTGGTATAAATGAAAAAAAGCTTTTTGGCCAATCAGAGGGGAGAAAAATAAAGTTCCCTTTCAAGTCCTGGTTTTAAGCAGTTTCTTTTCAGGTCCGCCAGATGATGCGTGGTCATATGTTCTCATCAATCAGATAGAGAGCGTTGTTTCCAATGCTTCGTATGTAAAGGCCTGGCTCCGGTTTGTCCAATAAGTTCCGTGTCACATGTCTCGGATTGACCAATCTCTCTGTGAGCGACATTTTACTATGTTCCATTGATAGCCAGTGTTTTGGATTCTCTAGGGAGTATGTAATGAAAAGTGCAAGTCACTTTGAATCATATATATTACAGACATAGACAACTTCGTGATAATATTTCACAAAAATCTTGGGTTACAACCTTTTCAATTTCTTTTGAATATTAATTAGTGCAACATGCACTCGAATATCGATGTTGCCATCAAATGTATAAACTTTGCCATCAAATATAAATTTTAAATATAAATTTCGCCATCAAGTATAAATTTTGCCATCAAATATAAATTTTGCCATCAAATATAAATTTATCTTCACATATAATTTCTGAACAGAATCACAGTAATATTGTATATGTAATTGGGATAAATATTAGACTATTTGAAATATATTGAAACCTAAACAGAATAAAATGATATATTAAATATATTAAATATAAAATAAAATAAAATAAAATGAAAATAAAATAATCTTAAATTATATGAATGCTGCCACTCTAATATCTTTATTTAAACCATAATGTCCATATGTTTTTAATGTGTGTATCCACCATAATTCTCTTCTATTGAGTTCTTTTTCTATCTCTCCCCCTCTCCAGTGTAATGAAACCTTCTCTATACCTATCCATGATAGATGTTTTTTATCGTATAGAGGACAATTATTATAGTGTAAAGGGACACCATGATCTTCTTTTTCTTTTTCAATTTTATTAAGGTGTTCTAATATACGAGTTTTAGCAAATCTTGAAGTTTGTCCTAAATATTGAATCTGACAATTACACTGAAGTAAATATATTATATTTTTGGTTTTGCAAGTGATGAAATCTTTTATTGTGTATGATTTATTTGTTACTGAAGAAGTGAATGTCTTATGTGTCTTTTTAGTATAATTGCATGCTTTACAATGTCGCTCACAGAGAGATTGGTCAATCCGAGACATGTGACACGGAACTTATTGGACAAACCGGAGCCAGGCCTTTACATACGAAGCATTGGAAACAACGCTCTCTATCTGATTGATGAGAACATATGACCACGCATCATCTGGCGGACCTGAAAAGAAACTGCTTAAAACCAGGACTTGAAAGGGAACTTTATTTTTCTCCCCTCTGATTGGCCAAAAAGCTTTTTTTCATTTATACCAATCCGATTTGATAAATTATTGAGAATTTAAGCGCCAAAAGCTTAAATACAAAATAAATAAATATCATTCTCAAAACACAATCGGATTGGAATAAATACAAAATTAAAATGTTTTATTTGTGAGTCCTATTCCGGTGTTTACCACCGGAACAGGAACAATGATTACCTGTATAAATACACCTGTAAACACTCCAAAGGCAGCACTTCCAATTGTTTTTACTGCTCTTGAAAAAGACGACACTGTCGTTGAAACGCGTAGAGCCAAGATAAATAAGAGCATTATGTTTTAATAAATATTTGTTTTTTACCACAACAAGTATTTTTGCTGCCTTTTTGGAAGTAATTTCAAACTATACAATACGTTCTGAGGAGCCGGATTCCGAAATTTATCGGAGTGAGTATATTGCACTTTTTATCAAGCAAAAGATTCAATTACCTGCAGTGCAATTTTCATTATCCACAGACACAAATACAGTGTGGAAATTGGAAAAGTTGAGACAGAAAAACCTTTCGAAGAAGCTGAACTCTGAATTTTTCGGAGTGAGTATACTGCACATTAATTTGTTGTTAACTTCTGCAAATCACAAGCCAAGTTTTTCTTTCTTCAGTGTGTACGTCCATATACACGAGATTCAAGATCAGCGCCTCTATATATCCGATTCACTTTCTACTCACAGTCCGGTTGGGAGAGACTGTTAGAGAGCAGCGGTCATTTAAGAGGGGAGTATTGTACTCTATTCTAGTCACCCTGTACATTGTGTTGTTTAACATCTGACATATTTGTATAGTTTTAGATTAAAAGAGCTGTTTAACTTGCCCTACAAAAGGCCCTTTTAAGGGCTATTGGTAGTTTAGTATTAGATTAGGGGGTGTTTATTTGGGGGGGATTTTTTTTATAGGGGTATTAGTTTAGGTTTACATTTTTTATTTTGGATTACTTCGTTTATTTTTTTCTGTAATTTAACTTTTTTTATTTTTTGTAACTTTAGCTTGGGGGTTTGTATTTTTAAACATAGACTGCCCTCTGGACAAGCTTATCGCCCAGTACAATCCATAAGTAGGTTCCTTACAGCTACATATATTTCATTAATAGTAGCTGGATGCTTATATTCACAAAATCTTAAAATATTAGTATATTTAGGCTGTGCAATAACATTGTATTTTTACCTGACTAAAATGTGAACTAAAAGAATAAAATATAAATAATATTTTAGCCTTTGTTAAGAGCCTTTAATTTGTATTTGAAAGAAATTCTTCATGTGACTGCTGTGGGACGTATACAGACAACCTGCTGAGCGCTACTAAGCGAAATAAGTTCTGTATGTTCAACCTTTCAGCTAACGTAGAATTCACCCTACCTACTCAGTTGCCAAACAATAGAGCGTGATTGTTCTCTTTGGCGTTTTACCAAGAATCACAATGCCCCTGCATGGGTTCGATTGTTCCTCCTAACACTAGAGGTTCACACAGGAATACTCAATAAATATTATTAATGTTTGTGTGGGCTTTTCATTGCATAGCTGTTAATAATTTAGCATTTTTCTTCACAAATGGAAAGAGTCCACAGCTGCATTCATTACTTTTGGGAATTTAGAACCTGGCCACCAGGAGGAGGCAAAGACACCTCAGCCAAAGGCTTAAATACTCCTCCTAATTCCCTCATCCCCCAGTCATTCTTTGCCTTTCTTTCCAGGAGGTTGGCAGAGAAGTGTCAGGAGTTTTTGATAGTCTCTTATGGAGGGTAGTACTCTTCAGCATGGCACTATAGTTTTAAGTAGTCCTGTCATCCTCTCAGTGAGAGCATGGATGAAAGTTAGAGTCTGGAGATGCAGGGAGAGTCTTTCTGCAAAACCATCCCGACTCATTTTAACAGCTCCACAAGCATCAGTGCTGACGAGTTTCGCTGCCTACTTTTTTCTCTCAAGTCCATGGCAGAAGCGACGCTACTATCTGTAACACTTGAAGGGCTGCGTTCCTGTTCCACAGCGTAGATTCCGGTAAGATCGTTTCATTTTATTCATCATGGATGTATTGTTCTTACAACTCTTTATCGGAGAGGGTCTACAACCTTTCGGGGATAACTTTAACATAGGGTCTCAGTAAGGATCCTTTTTGTATCTAGGAATCAAGGGTTAATATCTCCTGAGGGGGGTTATTGAACAGGGGGGTTTATAATCATGTTTGTTATGTGATTCTGTCTACTACTGTGTAGTGTTCCTTCGGCTCGTGGCTATTTTGGAACATAACGGCCTATGTCTAGTGACGCGGCCTTTTCGGTCGGATGCGCTTTTGCATGGACTGCACGGTTTACCTTGTGACCCCATTTCCATTTTCCTGACCGTGTGGCGACAGAGAATTCCTGGTCCGCTTGTGTCTGGTTCTCTGGAGGCAGCAGTGTCCCAGTTATGGAGGATTCTTGAGATGGATGTCTCTGATTTAGACTCTACTTCTTGCAAAGAATATGAATTGGCCCGTGTGATACATGCCCATCAGTTAAGTTCCGAATGTCGTTTTAGAGTGCTCTGTTCCTCGGGATCGGGGAATCGGGTGCCCACTGAGCCATCCATCTCCGGGGATTCTATTTCTCACGAGACGAGTTCCCTACCATCAACTCTTACAACGCATGCAGGGAACCCAAACGCTACTTATCCTTTCTAGGGAGTGTAGCCTGTTCCCAACGGAGGTTACGACACGGTTCAGCAGGGCCATATCTTTGGCGCTGGTGCATCTGCACCTCCCGGGAATGTGCTTACGATATTGTCCGTGTTTCCTTAACCGGGACTCGTCAGGCGTCAGATCGCCTGGTAAAATTCAGATTTCCGGGGGAGCGACTGCCCCTGAGGCCTCAGGGGGTCAACTTTCGGGGCCGGTGTTTCCTTTTGTTCCGGCGGAGGTGTGTTGCCCCTTTCGTTATAGACTGGTGCACCTTCATGTCCTACTAAGGCACGTTTTTGCCGTTGTTGGAGGATCCCACTCTTAATGCATCTGGGGATTCTCAGTCTTACTCTTCGACTGCCTTGCATACATAGACATATGGGGATGAAGTAATCTGCTTATAGTCTTTGTTATTTGTGTATCCTTTTCCAGTTCTGAGCTTGGAAGTCTCGGACCCCTGTTGGGCTGGTCCTGCGGGTCTATCCGTTCTTCCTTGGCGATAACCTACGGGTTGCCTTATCTTTTATTTTCATCCGGTAAGTATTATTTTTATTTGGTTTAAAGCTCATGTTGTGGTGCGATGCTTCCTTTGGAAACTTTCCTCTCTGGAATTGATACTCGTGATTTTGTTCGCTCTGTTTACAAAAGTCTGTCTGACTGTTCTTTAATCCCTCCATCATCGGGGAGATTCTATGTGGCCTTGACAGTTCTGCGGTCCTTGGTTTCAGGCTGGTCCTGACTGGGTACAAATCCTTCTGTCTTTGAGGCCTAGTTCAGGCACGTGGCACCTTTTTATGTCTGGTTGGTCCGGTGATGGCGCCCAGTTACCACAATATGATTGTGTGATTGTCTTGTTTTACAAGCTTCAACTAACATCCTTAGAGGACTTGAGGGTCAGCGGTTGCTTAGGGGCATGGGGGATTGGTTCAGTCCTCATTCGCCTTTCAATCTAGCGGGTCAGGACTCTGTTGAGATCCGCGGCGACATGCTCAGTAATTTCCGAATTTATCGGGAACTAGAGTGTTCCTTCCCATTGTGGGTTGGAGGCTTGGAGAATTTAGGTCCTTCATACTGCCGTTTCTTACAGTTTTGCCTTTATGGTCTCTTTGGAAGTGTCCTTTTATGACTTAATACTTTTAGAGGTTCTCTTCCTTTGGGTCAAGACTTTCTGGACTTCGTCCGGTTTTTGTGGCAGCTTTTACTACTTAATAAGGAAGTGAAGGCCGCGAGGCTCTGTCCTCCTTCGGGAGTTAGTCGTCTCCATATCAGGGGCAATAGCAGGTGTTGTCTCTTTTTCCAAGCTTTTTGCTTAGGGGATGTTTTTCTGCCTGGGTTCGGGATGCTTTGCATTCTTCTCTCTTGGGTGTGGTTCTCTCGAGCGTTAATCGGAAAGGATTATGGAGACTAGCCTTTCTTCTACTCTCTTTTGGGTGACTCTGTTCTCATTTTAATTTCTGTTAGTGCTGCCCTTGGGGTCTTTGGGCTCTAGAGAAATTGCGTGACTTTGTCGCAACCTAGTACCTTGCTGGGGGGGTGTTGACCTCCAGTTAAGGGTGTTCTCTTCCCTTTGGACTGGGAATTACAAGTGAGTTCTGTACCTGTTCTCTGGGTTTCCCGGTTCTCATCCCCTGTGAGGTCTGATTGCTTCAGACGGGGTGTCTTGTGCTCCCTGAGGGTGTCGTTTCGTTCTACAATGATTCTGGATCCCGGGTCTGGAGTTCTTGTCTTGGATCCTTCTTGGATGTCTGGAGACTTAGGATCTGATGGACTGGTTCGGGACGACCCAGTTTTTTTTCAGGGACCCTATGTTGCGACATAGGGGCTAGCTCATTGGGCTTGCAAGCAGGTAGGCCAGGGTTCTCTTCCACCTTCAGGTACTGGTTATAAACCTTAAAGCCTGACTTGTCCTTCGGACGCAGTGTGCTCCTCTATGGGGAGTTTTTTTTCTGTTGGGTCAACAGTGGTGTCTGGATGATTTTTCATTTGGTCCGTGTTTTGATCATACTATGACTTTATGTCTTGTGGACATGTACATTGTTCTTATCTGTGCCCTTCCCTTTGGAGGTGGTAGTTTATCTTCATTATGAGTTGGGGTTTCCTCTCTCTGGAGGGTCCTTGTCTTGCCCTGTGTGTAGGAGGTTGGATCAGGTGGGAAATTTCTGTAAGGGGCAGCATCTGCTTCTCTGTGGGCTCTGTTGCACCTGTTGGAAATTGGTCTCTCTACGTAGAGACTGTCTAAGAGAGTTTTGACAGATCTTCCTACAAATCTATTTCTCTTTTCTCTATTCCAGGTCCTAGGGCATTCTCCTTGGGAGTGCCTTATTTTGGAGGAGCGGATTGGGTTGGCACCTAAGCTCTGTTGGGGTGAGTGAGTCCCCCCTTTTTTTCTTCCATTCCCTGGGGGCTTGTGGTTGGGGTCTTCTGTCCCCCTGTCTATCAGACATGTCTGTTGCTTGGGAATGGTCTGGTGTTGGAGCAGGATCTGAGATCTGTTGCTCTGCTATTTCGTCCTCGGAGCATTCGAGGTACAGTAAGCCTTTTTGAGGTTTCTCCTTTCTCCACATTCAAGATTTGTGGGAAGGATTGGCGGCTCTTAGATAGCCTGTGACTTTATCCGCTGGTTAGTGGATACTTAGCAATCTGAAGGATCCTATCTTCAGCTGCTTTCTACTTGCCCTGCAAGTATTTAAGTTTCAGAGTCATTTTTAGATGACTGCAGCGTACAGTGTTTATGCTTCAGGTGTTGTTCATCAGACCTATCTGAGCTTGCTGCACGAGGTTTCGTTCTGAATATTTCGGTATTCTGAGCTACCTCTTTGGGACTTGGGGACCTTCGTCTTCAGTTGCTTTCTAGAGTGCGGTTGAACTGTGTTAGGGGAAGATCCTCTCTCTGTTTCAGACTCCCGGCCTTATCCCATGGTTTCTGTATTCTGGGGTCTGGGCATTGCCTCCCCTTGTTTCTATGAGACTGGTTGGGTCTCTGCTAGCCTGACCCAGTTTCTCTGGTTTTGGCTCTGTGTTTTTATTTAGGACTCGTTGTGCCCTTTTTAGGTATTTTTTCTGGAGTTCCTTACGCTAGCTGGAAGCTAACTAAGCATACTAATTCACTGTGGCTACTCTGCACTGTAGCAAACCGAGGGCTGCAAGTTCAATCCCCAGAGAGGTCTACTCAGCCTTTCCTCCTTTCGAGGTTGATAAAATGAGCAGCGCCTTGAGTCTCAAGTTTTGATAATGAAAGTATATTGTAACGTTTTTATAAATGATATGCTTTTAATTTTTGCTTTAGTGACCGTTTAAGTGGAAAAAAACCCTGCTTTTGAAGAATCAAATTAAAAAAATATAGACTATGAACTCTTGCACATGCTCAGTAGGAGCTGCTGCCTCATAAAGTGTGCATATATAAATACTGTGCACAATTTGACAGTGAAGAGGTATCACAGAGAAGCATTTCTAGCGTCGGCTTATCTAGTGGCCATTTTTACAGATAATTTTCTCATTTAAAGAGACTTGAAACCCCAATTTTTGCTTTCATCATTCAGATAGAACATACATTTAAAATTGACTTCTACCCTAAATTGTGCTTTGATATCCTTTGTTGAAAGAGCAACACTGCACTATTGGGAGCTAGCTGGTCACAGTTAATCAGTGAGTCAAAGACGAGAAGCATATATGTGTAGCTAGCTTCCAACTCCTGAGTCTACCTAGGTATGCTTTTCATCAAAGGATACCAAAAGAACTAAGCAAATTAGATAGTAAAAGTAAAATGTGAGGTTGTTTAAAATTGCATGCTCTATCTGAATCATGAAAGAAAAAAAATGAGTTTCATCTACCATCAAAGCCAAAATACACATCATTACCCCGGGCCTTACTTACTTAAAATCCATTAGCAAAAAGCTTCCATTTAGCTTGTGAAATTTTCTGTTGCCTTTTTAAAGCGCAATGAAATAATACTGAGATTTTGGGTTCATTTATTAGGTTTTTTTCTTCTTTTTGCATGTGAAAAAATGATAAATAACATATTGTTATATTTAAATAGAAACTATTATAATTATTTGTATCTTTATTTGTATTATGCCAGCAGATTCCGCAGAGCTATACAGGGGTACAGTAAATAAAAACAAGTATGTTTTATTAAAATATTTTAGTGATCAAAAATAATTAGACGTTAGTAACCCTTTAACTATATATGTAACTTTTATAGGGATTAAAACCTAGCTATATACAAGCTACAGGGGAGTAATAACAGGCTCTAACACATTACAGCATATTTATTTTTATTTTTTGCAATTTTAAGTCACTTTAAGTACCACCAGCATTGCAAAAGATCTGCACACAAAATTTGCTTTCTGTTGCAATCCAGGCACACACCCCTGAAAAGCCTTGAGTATCTTGTATCTTGCCTCTAGTGTGCCACTTAGCTCAGAAAAAAAATAGTTTCTGTTCTGACTGAGCAATCAATGTGTAGTATGTTGCAGGGGCAAGTTTCTGGATCCAGCAACTTTGGACACAATGATCGGAGGCCTGATGTATGTTACTGACAAATGGGGTTGCAAGGTCAGGTGTTTGATCTGAGGTCTGGCTGATGTCAGTATGGGGATAACAGAGATGAAGCAGGGTCAGGTGTCTTATCTGAGCTCTGATGTCAGTATATTGCTAATAGAGTTGCAGCAGGGTCAGGTTTCTGATCTGGGAATTGATGTCAGTTGGCTGCTGATATAGTTGCAGCAGGGTTAGGGGTCTGATCTGAGGTCGGATTTCAGTATGTTGCTAATAGAGTTGCAGCAGGGTCAGGTTTTTGATCTGTGGTCAGATATCAGTATGTTGCTGATAGAGTTGTAGCAGGGTCAGGGGTCAGATGTCAGTATATTGCTGATAGATTTGCAGCAGGGTCAGGTGGCTGATCTGAGGTCTGATGTCAGTATGTTGCTAATAGAGATGCAGCAGGGTCAGGTGTCTGATCTGAGGGCTCATGGCAGTATGTTGCTAATAGAGTTGCAGCAGGGTCAGATTTCTGATCGGAGGTTGGATATCAGTATTTTGCTGAAAAAGTTGCAGCAGGGTCAGAGGTCTGATCTGAAGTCTGATATCAGTATGTTGCTGATAGAGATGCAGCAGAGTCAGGTGTCTGATCTGAGGTCTGATGTCAGTATGTTGCTGACAGAGATGCAGCAGGGTCAAGTGTCTGATCTGAGGTCTGATGTCTGAATGTTGCTGATGGAGTTGTAGCAGGGTCAGGTGTCTGATCTGAGGTCTGATGTCTGAATGTTGCTGATGGAGTTGCAGCAGGGTCAGGTTTCTGATCTGAGGTCTGATGTCAGTATGTTGCTGATAGAGATGCAGCAGGCTCAGGTGTCTGATCTGAGGTCTGATGTCAGTATGTTGCTGATAGAGTTGCAGCAGGGTCAGGTGTTTGATCTGAGGGCTCATGTCAGTATGTTGCTTATAGAGTTCCTGCAGGGTCAGGGGTCTGATCTGAGGTCTGATGTCTGAATGTTGCTGATGGAGTTGTAGCAGGGTCAGGTTTCTGATCTGAGATCTAATGTCAGTATGTTGCTGATAGAGATGCAGCAGGCGCAGGTGTCTGATCTGAGGTCTGATGTCAGTATGTTGCTGATAGAGTTGCAGCAGGGTTAGGTGTCTGATCTGAGAGCTCATGTCAGTATGTTGCTTATAGAGTTCCTGCAGGGTCAGGGGTCTGATCTGAGGTCTGATGTCAGTATGTTGCTGACAGAGATGCAGCAGGTCAAGTGTTCGATCTGAGGTCTGATGTCTGAATGTTGCTAATAGAGATGCAGCAGGGTCAGGTGTCTGATCGGAGGTCGGATGTCAGTATTTTGCTGAAAAAGGGCTCTTGTCAGTATGTTGCTTATAGAGTTCCTGCAGGGTCAGGGGTCTGATCTGAGGTCTGATGTCTGAATGTTGCTGATGGAGTTGTAGCAGGGTCAGGTTTCTGATCTGAGATCTAATGTCAGTATGTTGCTGATAGAGATGCAGCAGGCGCAGGTGTCTGATCTGAGGTCTGATGTCAGTATGTTGCTGATAGAGTTGCAGCAGGGTCAGGTGTCTGATCTGAGAGCTCATGTCAGTATGTTGCTTATAGAGTTCCTGCAGGGTCAGGGGTCTGATCTGAGGTCTGATGTCAGTATGTTGCTGACAGAGATGCAGCAGGTCAAGTGTTCGATCTGAGGTCTGATGTCTGAATGTTGCTAATAGAGATGCAGCAGGGTCAGGTGTCTGATCGGAGGTCGGATGTCAGTATTTTGCTGAAAAAGGGCTCTTGTCAGTATGTTGCTTATAGAGTTCCTGCAGGGTCAGGGGTCTGATCTGAGGTCTGATGTCTGAATGTTGCTGATGGAGTTGTAGCAGGGTCAGGTTTCTGATCTGAGATCTAATGTCAGTATGTTGCTGATAGAGATGCAGCAGGCGCAGGTGTCTGATCTGAGGTCTGATGTCAGTATGTTGCTGATAGAGTTGCAGCAGGGTCAGGTGTCTGATCTGAGAGCTCATGTCAGTATGTTGCTTATAGAGTTCCTGCAGGGTCAGGGGTCTGATCTGAGGTCTGATGTCAGTATGTTGCTGACAGAGATGCAGCAGGTCAAGTGTTCGATCTGAGGTCTGATGTCAGTATGTTGCTGATAGAGATGCAGCAGAGTCAGGTGTCTGATCTGAGGTCTTATGTCTGAATGTTGCTGATGGAGTTGCAGCAGGGTCAGGTTTCTGATCTGAGGTCTGATGTCAGTATGTTGCTGAGTGAGATGTAGCAGGGTCAGGTGTCTGATCTGAGGTCTGATGTCAGTATGTTGCTGATAGAGTTGCAGCAGGGTCAGGTGTCTGATCTGAGGGCTCATGTCAGTATGTTGCTTATAGAGTTCCTGCAGGGTCAGGGGTCTGATCTGAGGTCTGATGTTTGAATGTTGCTGATGGAGTTTTTAGCAGGGTCAGGTTTCTGATCTGAGGTCTGATGTCAGTATGTTGCTGATAGAGATGCAGCAGGCTCAGGTGTCTGATCTGAGGTCTGATGTCAATATGTTGCTGATAGAGTTGCAGCAGCGTCGGGTATTTGATCTGAGGGCTCATGTCAGTATGTTGCTTATAGAGTTCCTGCAGGGTCAGGGGTCTGATCTGAGGTCTGATGTCAGTATGTTACTGACAGAGATGCAGCAGGGTCAAGTTTTCAATCTGACGACTGAGGTCTGAGGTCTGAATGTTGCTGATGGAGTTGCAGCAGGGTCAGGTTTCTGATCTGAGGTCTGATGTCAGTATGTTGCTGATTGAGATGTAGCAGGGTCAGGTGTCTGATCTGAGGTCTGATGTCAGTATGTTGCTGATAGAGTTGCAGCAGGGTCAGGTGTCTGATCTGAGGGCTCATGTCAGTATGTTGCTTATAGAGTTCCTGCAGGGTCAGGTGTCTGATCTGAGGTCTGATGTTTGAATGTTGCTGATGGAGTTTTTAGCAGGGTCAGGTTTCTGATCTGAGGTCTGATGTCAGTATGTTACTGATAGAGATGCAGCAGGCTCAGGTGTCTGATCTGAGGTCTGATGTCAGTATGTTGCTGATAGAGTTGCAGCAGCGTCGGGTATTTGATCTGAGGGCTCATGTCAGTATGTTGCTTATAGAGTTCCTGCAGGGTCAGGGGTCTGATCTGAGGTCTGATGTCAGTATGTTGCTGACAGAGATGCAGCAGGGACAAGGGTTCAATCTGATGTCTGAGGTCTGAATGTTGCTGATAGAGATGCAGCAGGGTCAGGTGTCTGATCTGAGGTCTGATGTCAGTATGTTGCTGATAGAGATCCAGCAGGGTCAGGTGTCTGATCTGAGGTCTGATGTCTGAATGTTGCTGATGGAGTTGTAGCAGGGTCAGGTGTCTGATCTGAGGTCTGATGTCAGTATGTTGCTGATAGAGATGCAGCAGGGTCAGGTGTCTGATTTGAGGTCTGGTGTCTGAATGTTGCTGATAGAAATGCAGCAGGGTCAGGTGTCTGATCTGAGGTCTGATGTCAGTATGTTGCTGATAGAGATGCAGCAGGGTCAGGTGTCTGATCTGAGGTCTGGTGTGTGAATGTTGCTGATAGAGATACAGCAGGGTCAGGTGTCTGATCTGAGGTCTAGTGTCAGTATGTTGCTGATGGAGTTGTAGCAGGGTCAGGAGTCTGATCTGAGGTCTGATGTCAGTATATTGCAGACAAAAAAAAACAAATTAATTTTGTTTTGTGATTTAGACATTTCATATTTAAAAGGACATAAAAGTGTGGGGGGACGTTATTTAACCCCTTTAGTGCTAATGACGGCTCTGAGCCGTCGCAGAGTTTCCCACTCTGGTGCTAACGATGGCTCAGAGCCGTCGCTAGCACTCTCCCACCTTGAGGGAGATCTGGGGGCTCCCACCCGCTCCTACCCCGGCGATCGGCCTGCATAGTGACAGGCATCGCCGGAGCTTCACGTTTTGCACGGTGACGTCATGCGCAACTTTATTAAAAATTTACAATACAAAGTATAGGGAAAGGGGGCATGCTGCTTAGACGCCTGTATCTCAGGCATCTAAGCAGCTACAGACCCCCAAGACCCACCGTTGGAAAGGTAATCGCCTAACCTTTCCACCCAGGTGGGAAAGTGGTTAGCACTCAAAGGGTTAAAGAGACATGATACAGAAATGTTGAAGCAGATGAAAATGATGCAGCATATCTGTAAAAAGCTGACTAGAAAATATCACTTGAACATTTCTATGTAAAAAAACATAATTTATGTAAGAACTTACCTGATAAATTCATTTCTTTCATATTAGCAAGAGTCCATGAGCTAGTGACGTATGGGATATACATTCCTACCAGGAGGGGCAAAGTTTCCCAAACCTCAAAATGCCTATAAATACACCCCTCACCACACCCACAATTCAGTTTAACGAATAGCCAAGAAGTGGGGTGATAAAAAAGTGCGAAAGCATATAAAATAAGGAATTGGAATAATTGTGCTTTATACAAAATCATAACCACCACAAAAAAAGGGCGGGCCTCATGGACTCTTGCTAATATGAAAGAAATTAATTTATCAGGTAAGTTCTTATATAAATTATGTTTTCTTTCATGTAATTAGCAAGAGTCCATGAGCTAGTGACGTATGGGATAATGATTACCCAAGATGTGGATCTTTCCACACAAGAGTCACTAGAGAGGGAGGGATAAAATAAAGACAGCCAATTCCTGCTGAAAATAATCCACACCCAAAATAAAGTTTAATGAAAAACATAAGCAGAAGATTCAAACTGAAACCGCTGCCTGAAGTACTTTTCTACCAAAAACTGCTTCAGAAGAAGAAAATACATCAAAATGGTAGAATTTAGTAAAAGTATGCAAAGAGGACCAAGTTGCTGCTTTGCAAATCTGATCAACCGAAGCTTCATTCCTAAACGCCCAGGAAGTAGAAACTGACCTAGTAGAATGAGCTGTAATCCTTTGAGGCGGAGTTTTACCCGACTCAACATAGGCAAGATGAATTAAAGATTTCAACCAAGATGCCAAAGAAATGGCAGAAGCTTTCTGGCCTTTTCTAGAACCGGAAAAGATAACAAATAGACTAGAAGTCTTTCGGAAAGATTTAGTAGCTTCAACATAATATTTCAAATCTCTAACAACATCCAAAGAATGCAACGATTTCTCCTTAGAATTCTTAGGATTAGGACATAATGAAGGAACCACAATTTCTCTACTAATGTTGTTGGAATTCACAACTTTAGGTAAAAATTCAAAAGAAGTTCGCAACACCGCCTTATCCTGATGAAAAATCAGAAAAGGAGACTCACAAGAAAGAGCAGATAATTCAGAAACTCTTCTGGCAGAAGAGATGGCCAAAAGGAACAAAACTTTCCAAGAAAGTAATTTAATGTCCAATGAATGCATAGGTTCAAATGGAGGAGCTTGAAGAGCCCCCAGAACCAAATTCAAACTCCAAGGAGGAGAAATTGACTTAATGACAGGCTTTATACGAACCAAAGCTTGTACAAAAAAATGAATATCAGGAAGAATAGCAATCTTTCTGTGAAAAAGAACAGAAAGAGCAGAGATTTGTCCTTTCAAGGAACTTGCGGACAAACCCTTATCTAAACCATCCTGAAGAAACTGTAATATTCTCGGTATTCTAAAAGAATGCCAAGAAAAAAGATGAGAAAGACACCAAGAAATATAAGTCTTCCAGACTCTATAATATATCTCTCTAGATACAGATTTACGAGCCTGTAACATAGTATTAATCACAGAGTCAGAGAAACCTCTTTGACCAAGAATCAAGCGTTCAATCTCCATACCTTTAAATTTAAGGATTTCAGATCCTGATGGAAAAAAGGACCTTGAGACAGAAGGTCTGGTCTTAACGGAAGAGTCCACGGTTGGCAAGAGGCCATCCGGACAAGATCCGCATACCAAAACCTGTGAGGCCATGCCGGAGCTACCAGCAGAACAAACGAGCATTCCTTCAGAATCTTGGAGATTACTCTTGGAAGAAGAACTAGAGGCGGAAAGATATAGGCAGGATGATACTTCCAAGGAAGTGATAATGCATCCACTGCCTCCGCCTGAGGATCCCGGGATCTGGACAGATACCTGGGAAGTTTCTTGTTTAGATGAGACGCCATCAAATCTATTTCTGGAAGTTCCCACATTTGAACAATCTGAAGAAATACCTCTGGGTGAAGAGACCATTCGCCCGGATGCAACGTTTGGCGACTGAGATAATCCGCTTCCCAATTGTCTATACCTGGGATATGAACCGCAGAGATTAGACAGGAGCTGGATTCCGCCCAAACCAAAATTCGAGATACTTCTTTCATAGCCAGAGGACTGTGAGTCCCTCCTTGATGATTGATGTATGCCACAGTTGTGACATTGTCTGTCTGAAAACAAATGAACGATTCTCTCTTCAGAAGAGGCCAAAACTGAAGAGCTCTGAAAATTGCACGGAGTTCCAAAATATTGATCGGTAATCTCACCTCCTGAGATTCCCAAACTCCTTGTGCCATCAGAGATCCCCACACAGCTCCCCAACCTGTGAGACTTGCATCTGTTGAAATTACAGTCCAGGTCGGAAGCACAAAAGAAGCCCCCTGAATTAAACGATGGTGATCTGTCCACCACGTTAGAGAGTGTCGTACAATCGGTTTTAAAGATATTAATTGAGATCTCTTTGTGTAATCCTTGCACCATTGATTCAGCATACAGAGCTGAAGAGGTCGCATGTGAAAACGAGCAAAGGGGATCGCGTCCGATGCAGCAGTCATAAGACCTAGAATTTCCATGCATAAGGCTACCGAAGGGAATGATTGTGACTGAAGGTTTCGACAAGCTGCAATCAATTTTAGACGTCTCTTGTCTGTTAAAGACAGAGTCATGGACACTGAATCTATCTGGAAACCCAGAAAGGTTACCCTTGTCTGAGGAATCAAAGAACTTTTTGGTAAATTGATCCTCCAACCATGATCTTGAAGAAACAACACAAGTCGATTCGTATGAGATTCTGCTAAATGTAAAGACTGAGCAAGTACCAAGATATCGTCCAAATAAGGAAATACCACAATACCCTGTTCTCTGATTACAGACAGAAGGGCACCGAGAACCTTTGAAAAAATTCTTGGCGCTGTAGCTAGGCCAAACGGTAGAGCCACAAACTGGTAATGCTTGTCCAGAAAAGAGAATCTCAGGAACTGATAATGATCTGGATGAATCGGAATATGCAGATATGCATCCTGTAAATCTATTGTGGACATATAATTCCCTTGCTGAACAAAAGGCAAGATAGTCCTTACAGTTACCATCTTGAACGTTGGTATCCTTACATAACGATTCAATATTTTTAGATCCAGAACTGGTCTGAAGGAATTCTCCTTCTTTGGTACAATGAAGAGATTTGAATAAAACCCCATCCCCTGTTCCGGAACTGGAACTGGCATAATTACTCCAGCCAACTCTAGATCTGAAACACAATTCAGAAATGCTTGAGCTTTCACTGGATTTACTGGGACACGGGAAAGAAAAAATCTCTTTGCAGGAGGTCTCATCTTGAAACCAATTCTGTACCCTTCTGAAACAATGTTCTGAATCCAAAGATTGGGAACAGAATTGATCCAAATTTCTTTGAAAAAACGTAACCTGCCCCCTACCAGCTGAGCTGGAATGAGGGCCGCACCTTCATGTGGACTTAGAAGCAGGCTTTGCCTTTCTAGCAGGCTTGGATTTATTCCAGACTGGAGATGGTTTCCAAACTGAAACTGCTCCTGAGGATGAAGGATCAGGCTTTTGTTCTTTGTTGAAACGAAAGGAACGAAAACGATTATTAGCCCTGTTTTTACCTTTAGATTTTTTATCCTGTGGTAAAAAAGTTCCTTTCCCACCAGTAACAGTTGAGATAATAGAATCCAACTGAGAACCAAATAATTTGTTACCCTGGAAAGAAATGGAAAGTAGAGTTGATTTAGAAGCCATATCAGCATTCCAAGTCTTAAGCCATAAAGCTCTTCTAGCTAAAATAGCTAGAGACATAAACCTGACATCAACTCTGATAATATCAAAAATGGCATCACAGATAAAATTATTAGCATGCTGAAGAAGAATAATAATATCATGAGAATCATGATTTGTTACTTGTTGCGCTAAAGTTTCCAACCAAAAAGTTGAAGCTGCAGCAACATCAGCCAATGATATAGCAGGTCTAAGAAGATTACCAGAACACAGATAAGCTTTTCTTAGAAAGGATTCAATTTTCCTATCTAAAGGATCTTTAAACGAAGTACCATCTGACGTAGGAATGGTAGTACGTTTAGCAAGGGTAGAAATAGCCCCATCAACTTTAGGGATTTTGTCCCAAAATTCTAACCTGTCAGACGGTACAGGATACAATTGCTTAAAACGTTTAGAAGGAGTAAATGAATTACCCAATTTATCCCATTCTTTGGAAATTACTGCAGAAATAGCATTAGGAACAGGAAAAACTTCTGGAATAACCACAGGAGATTTAAATACCTTATCTAAACGTTTAGAATTAGTATCAAGAGGACCAGAATCCTCTATTTCTAAAGCAATTAATACTTCTTTAAGTAAAGAACGAATAAATTCCATTTTAAATAAATATGAAGATTTATCAGCATCAATCTCTGAAACAGAATCCTCTGAACCAGAAGAGTCATCAGAATCAGAATGATGATGTTCATTTAAAAATTCATCTGTAGGGAGAGAAGTTTTAAAAGATTTTTTACGTTTACTAGAAGGAGAAATAACAGACATAGCCTTCTTGATGGATTCAGAAACAAAATCTCTTATGTTATCAGGAACATTCTGCACCTTAGATGTTGAAGGAACTGCAACAGACAATGGTACTTTACTAAAGGAAATATTATCTGCATTAACAAGTTTGTCATGACAATTAATACAAACAACAGCCGGAGGAATAGCTACCAAAAGTTTACAGCAGATACACTTAGCTTTGGTAGATCCAGCACTAGACAGCGATTTTCCTGTAGTATCTTCTGACTCAGATGCAACGTGAGACATCTTGCAATATGTAAGAGAAAAAACAACATATAAAGCAAAATTGATCAAATTCCTTAAATGACAGTTTCAGGAATGGGAAAAAATGCCAAAGAACAAGCTTCTAGCAACCAGAAGCAATGAAAAATGAGACTTAAATAATGTGGAGACAAAAGCGACGCCACATCCGGAACGCCGACATTTTTGGCGCAAAATAACGTCAAAAAATGACGCAACTTCCGGCGACACGTATGACGCCGGAAACGGAAAAGAATTTTTGCGCCAAAAAAGTCCGCGCCAAGAATGACGCAATAAAATGAAGCATTTTCAGCCCCCGCGAGCCTAACAGCCCACAGGGAAAAAAGAGTCAAATTTTTGAAGGTAAGAAAAAATGAATAATTTAAATGCATAATCCCAAATATGAAACTAACTGTCTGAAAAATAAGGAAAGTTGAACATTCTGAGTCAAGGCAAATAAATGTTTGAATACATATATTTAGAACTTTATAAACAAAGTGCCCAACCATAGCTTAGAGTGTCACAGAAAATAAGATTTACTTACCCCAGGACACTCATCTACATGTTTGTAGAAAGCCAAACCAGTACTGAAACGAGAATCAGCAGAGGTAATGGTATATATAAGAGTATATCGTCGATCTGAAAAGGGAGGTAAGAGATGAATCTCTACGACCGATAACAGAGAACCTATGAAATAGACCCCGTAGAAGGAGATCACTGCATTCAAATAGGCAATACTCTCCTCACATCCCTCTGACATTCACTGCACGCTGAGAGGAAAACCGGGCTCCAACTTGCTGCGGAGCGCATATCAACGTAGAATCTAGCACAAACTTACTTCACCACCTCCATCGGAGGCAAAGTTTGTAAAACTGAATTGTGGGTGTGGTGAGGGGTGTATTTATAGGCATTTTGAGGTTTGGGAAACTTTGCCCCTCCTGGTAGGAATGTATATCCCATACGTCACTAGCTCATGGACTCTTGCTAATTACATGAAAGAAAGGAAGATATTTTACCTCAAAATTTCCTCAGTAGCCTCATCCTATTGTAAAGGGACATTAAGCAGCCAGTCAGGATGCTAGTCTCAGGACTTGGAACATAGAAATGTTCATGTAATATTTTCGTCAGCCTTTTACAGTTATGCTCCATCACTTGTTATTGAATGTTGGCTACACACATATGCCTCTTGTCACTGGCTCACCATATGTGTTCACTAGCTTCCAGTGCATTTCTGTTTTGGAGCTGAATTCAACTATGGGGTTAACCCTTTTGTAGGGGGCAAAGCACATCGCTCTATGCAAGTAACAGTACAATAATATAATGTACTAATACATTTGGGTATTTTAGCTTTCTGTTCCTTTAAAGGAAATAAACAAACATATTTAACTCTTTCACAACAATACTGCTCTAATTCATATGTCTGTATCATTTAACATCATCTTCTATGAACTTATATCAACAATATCACTTCTGTCAACAAATATCTGCAGCAGCAAATCAGCTGATGAGTATTAAACATTACTGATCTAATTATAAAATGACCCCAAGCAATTACTTAAGCAGTAATTTCAGCCGAGTGCTACTATCAATTAGATTGTTAACTGAAAGGCACTAATACGATTGCGCACAATGTCCGCTGAATTGAGAGCTTAATGCTGTTCAGTATCCTTACAATCAATAGCATTATAAGCAGGATACTCCAATCATCGGATTTCCCAGCTCTTGTCTCAGTCTATGTATCAGAACGTCCTGTACATATGAAGGCTTATCACAGGGAATATATCATGTACTGTCTCAAATTTAACAGGGCGTTAAATGCTGCATTTACTTAATATAGAGTGTACTGTGACAAGTTCTTCCAGTGACCAATTTTACCCACTGTAGTGTATTACATTTTTATACATAGCTCCTTTACTTTTATTTTGTTGTTTGAAATAGCTAAAAACAAATCAATATCTGTGCTGACATTTAATTGAAATCATGAAATATGGAATCTATGTATCAAAAATATAATAAATCAATATTCTCTTTTTAATATCTACTAACACCTCATTTAAAATACAGTGGTGCTTTGGGAGGGGTGTTGTTGAAATGGGGGGCGTCAGAGTCAGACTAGGAAATCAAACTGGACCTGAAAATTTCTGAAGACCGGCCCAGCCCCCCAATTACCTTCAGGATCCCAGGAGTGGAGTGGCCTTGAATAGAGGCACTCAAGGCCCGTTCCGTGTCCTGGCTGGGAAGCTTCATCTGCCCAGGATGAGGCCCTGCAATGCCGGTGGCCTACCGGCCCACCAGGAAATTTACCAGCATCCCGGTGGGCCAATCCAGCACTGGTGGCCATCCTGCCACAGACTGCTCAGTGACATCTAGTTACACCCCTGCTCTGAATGCCGTACTTAAAGGAATATTAGACTCAATTTTTTCTTTTATTATTCAGATAGACAATATCATTTTTAACAGCTTTCTAATTTACTTCTAGTATCATGTTTGTTCATTCTCTTAGTATCTTTTGTTGAAAAGCAGGGACATAAGCTTAGGAGCCTGCCCATGTTTACAGCACTATATGGCAGCAGTTTTGCAGGGATGTTTTCCATTTGCAAGAGCACTAAATGGCAGCATACAATTTTAAACAACTTTCCAATTTACTTCATTTTTTGCTTCATTCTCAAGAGGCATATATGTGCATCCACCAATCAGCAGCTAGCTCCCAGATTCTGAGTCTACCTAGCTTTCCTTTTCAATAAAGGATACCAAAAGAACAAAACAAATTAGCTAATAGAAATACATTGGAAAGTTGTTTAAAATTGTAGGCTCTAAAACAATTTAATTCCCCCTTATTCAACACCCCGTTCCCCCTTTTTTTTTTCTCTCTCTTCTTCTCCTCTCACCCTCTTTCTTCCTCTCTTATTCTCTAACTTCTTCCCCCTGTTCTCATATTTTTTCTTTCTTGTACCAGACATAGCTTAATGTTTATTGCTGAGCACTACAAAAAATTAAAAATGGACATCTCAATTTCTGTCCTCAGAAGAGACTGTTGGACGGAACCAATAATTCTAGATGTGAAATATATCTTGGTTATGATGATTGAAGTTTGTATTGTCCATGGCATTGGAATGTAACCAAATTTTTATTCGCTCTTTGATTGTAAACTGTTTATTCACATCAATAAAGCTTTTGAAAAAAAAAATAAAAAAAAAATTGTAGGCTCTATGTAAATCATAAAATATGTTTTGGGGGTTTCATGTCCCTTATAATCATCCCTAATGCCTTCTAAAGGCTAATCCTGCTACATATCTGTCCCCTATTGGATTTGTCAGATAACAAGCGCAAAACAATACTCTTTATACTAATATTGTGACAGTGACTAGCCTTGCTCTCTGCCGACTAAAGTCTAGATTGCTCCTTTCACATAAGGCAAATGGTCGGTGAATTTTGGCTAGTGAAAAACAATTGCAGTAAAAAGGATGTTAACCCCTAGAAAGGGTTAATTTGTTTTAAAAATATTTACTTGGTTGATTTGCTCTTCTATAGCAACACAAGCAAAATGGTTTGTGAATAGGTGAAATCTCTTTATGTATGAGATTTGAAATTTTCATTTTTTTATTTAATCTCTGTTAAATGGATAATAATGTACCTCTGAAAAAACGTCTAATAGTGAGTTTATTTCTTAATCGGTTTATAACACAAACAGCTCCTGACCATTAAAAAAATAAATACAACTTTTACAAAATATATATATATTTTTTTTTAAATGCTCATGAGTTTTTCTTTAGATCACAATCTATCTGAGTGCTTTTTTTCCTTTTAAGAGCTTTTCAGAGAACACCTGACGTAATTGGTTTTCATACCTTTTTCGTCCTTTGTGTTAAAATGCATTAGAGCAGTGTTTAGATTTCAAGACTTACTTGAAACTGAGGTTCCATTTGAAGCATTAGTTTGGGAAGAAAAACAGACTTACATATAGTTTGTTTTCTCTGTCTTGTAAAAAAAAAACATAAACATTTCCATAAACACTAATCTCCAGACAACATCCATGTAAATGTACAGATATGTAGATATGTGTGCAAGGGTCACATTAAAAAAAGAAATCACTTAATCAAGGATTTGTGGTTGTGTTAATCCCTTATTTCCTATGAATGTTTTCAGTGCAACAGAGAAACAGCTCAACATCAGTGTAAACTTAAATCAAGTTAAAGCAGTAGTTAATGCTAATGCTACAAGCCAGCAGTAGCACACAGAAAAATTACTTTTTTTTTCTTAATAGGGTCATGATTGTCAAGAACAAAAGGGAAGATTACATGCTTATTGGCTGGCACAGGAATCAGTCAACTGACTAGGATATTGCTGGATATGGTTATTAAAAAGCATAAATTGAATCTGTGACGGACCCCGGATGCCCAGACTGGGTATCTCCGACAAAAGATCCTGCTTCCTCCCTGGAAATTGTGGCTGTATAGCTCGAAAGTGATTATAGCAAGTAGCCAACCCTAAAATCCTAAAGACCAGTATTTAAAGGGACAGTTTACTCAAAAAATTTCTGCCCTTTAATTTGTTCCCAATGATCCACTTTACCTGCTGGAGTGTATTAAATTGTTTACAAGTAGCTCCTTTACCCTTATATTGGCATTTGAAATTGATAATTTAGCATGTGGTATCCCCACCTATTCTGAAAGTTTGTGGCCGCGCGTACCAGCTATAGATAAGCTTTGTAATCACAGCCAGCAGAAGAAATTACACTCCCAGTGTGATAAAGCAGAGATAAGGTAATAAAATGTTGATTTTCCATTGTTCTTTCCAAGTATTGGTGATTGTTTTAAGGACAGATATAAGATAAAGAAGCAGGTATATGTGCACAATGTGATAAAGTAATGAGATCTGATTATACCTACAAGCTCAACCTATTTTATAAGGCTGTGGCTTCAAAACACAAAACCAGAGCTTTAATATACACAAATAAACCTTAAAAAGCTAATTTTCATACATTTTTTATTCTGCAGTTGGTAAAAAAAAGCAATTGTAAACACATTAAGGGAAAAAACTATTTTACAGTATACTGTCCCTTTAAGGTAAAACATGAAGAGGCTTTATTGAGACAAACACACAGCTTATATACATAACTGCCATCTAAGAGCCTAATCTGATAAAGAAATCCCCGCCCCTCCAGACAGGCTGGCAACTCCATAGGAGCTATAGGAATGTAGAGATCCCACAATAGCTAGGTCATAGTTTTGGGGTGATCCTGAGGGAGCAGAGGCTATTCACTGGTGTCGTTAGAGAGCTCCTGGTCCCCAGATGCCACAGTCTAAAAAGCGACATGATCCGTTACTGGAGACCAGAGCGGAAGCCTGGCAAAGGTACTCAGGAACAGTCCAAGGTGGAGGTGTCCAAAACCCCCGGTTCCTGAGTGAGCTCCCCCTCAGCAATCACCCCAACCCATGTCCATCAAAGGCATAACAAGTCCCCAAAAGAGCGTAGCTCTGGGGCAAAGGGCCTCTGGAGCGACCTAGGTCAAAGTTCAGCGGGGATCTCTAGCAAGCCCAGCCGGCGAGTAGTTCCATAAGCCCGGCAAGTCAGGAAGGGGCCAAGCGGGCAGAGATCAGCTCTTTCTGTGACAAAGTATAATCCTGATACAAATAGCAAATAGCAGGGGAGCTGGGGGAAAAGCAACAATCAAAATAGGACAGGGGGTGGCCTTTCGTGACAGAATCATTTCCTGTCTTGGTTTTAACCCACGTGAACAAAGGAACAAATTTGTTACGGCACCGTCATTCACCCTTTGTTTATTCCCTACTAGACGGGATCAGACTGATATACTTCAGGAAAATTCTTCTCTGTGAAAAAGACAAATGGGCCATAGAAAAAGTTACTGAGCTGTGGGAAACCAGACGTGGACTCCTTGCCCAATGTGCTAAGAGGGATATGGCTGCACCTCACTGATGAAGCCCAAAACAATTGTTTGGTGTTGTCATGCTCCTTGTTCAGAGGGTAATTGCCTTGTAGTTCAAGGCTGGACTGACCTTGTTAGGCGGCATCAGACTGATGCACTTCAGGAAAGTTCTCCTCTGTGAAAAGTACAATTGGACTAAAATAAGCTGCTCCTGGGTGGTAACCCACCTTTTTTTTTTTTTTTTTTCTTCAATTTTTCTATTTTTATTTCCTTTTTTTCATTTGGATACTGCACATAACCACTCAAAGCCTTCATCTTTGTATACTTTCAACGTACGGAATTGGGGATAACACCACCTTATTTTAAACTTTTAAACTTGTATTGTATTTTTATACTGTATTATAGTTTTATACTATGAGGTCTGTCTGATAAATGTATTTATTTTATGCACTATAGCATATGCATATACAGGTTTTACGTCTATTGTATTTTAATAAATGTTTTTAAACGTAATTTCTTTCGCGCTACCCTATATAATTCCAGTTCTATTAACCACTGCCTCTCTAGACGCTCCTTTCCATTCCTCTTGTATTTGCATTATATATCTAGGTAAGCTAAGACACCTAGTGTTTAGGAGCCTAAGGGGTTCTTTTCCTTAGCGCTTCCTTTTCTTGGTAACTCACCATAGAACAAGCTACTGAGCTGTTGTTCGTTCCTTGTAGAGCGCTTCTCTTTGTATTTGTATTATGACCCTAGGGAAGTCCCACTAAGGGTGATGGGGAAACCAGACATGGACTCCTTGCTCAGTGTGCTTAGAGGGATATGGGTGCACCTCACTGATGAGGCCAAATGAAGACCGAAACGATCATCTGGAGTTGTCATGTTCCTTGTTCAGAGGAGAATTGCCTGGTATTTCGGGGCTGGACTGACCTTACTTGGCAGGATCAGACTGATATACTACAGGAAAGTTCTTCTCTGTGAAAAGGACAACTGGTATAAAAGAGACTGCACCTGGGTGGTAAATCACCATAGAACTAACTGATGAGCTGTTGTTCATTCCTGAGAGCGTTCTGTATAATGACTCTGGAGAAGTCTCCCTAAGGTTGATGGGGGAAACCAGACGTGGACTCCTTGCCCAGTGTGTTTAGAGGATTATGTGCATGTCTAATAAACAGCATTTTTACTGATTTAAAAACACCGACAAACAAAAGTTTTATGCTGCTTTGGTGCTGTTTGTACAAGTTAAAGGGACATGAAGCCAAAAAATTATTTCACAATTCTTAAAATGTTTCCAATATAGTTATGTTATCAAATTTACTCTCGGTCTCCTTTCTTGAAATGTAGCGCTTTCCATAATAGCATACTGAGGTAGGCACAGGAGCGTACACGTGTCTAGAGCATTATATGGCAGCAATTTTTCAACAATGCTTTTAAAAATGCTATATATTTTTAAGCACTAGATGGCAGTAGCCTTTGCACAGTGTGCTGCCACTCTTCAAAAGGATATAGAGAAAACAAAGTAAATTTGTTTGAAATTTTCACCCTCATTTATAGTAGAGAAAAAGGAAATCTATAAAAGTATTTTAGCACTGCTGTCTAACACAAGGTAAAGGCCAATGCTGTGTTGTATTAGACAGCGCTGATAAGGCCAATTAACCAAACTAGGGCTAATATAAAATAAAGAAAAATGTTTAAAGGGACACAAAACCCAATTTTTTTCTTTCATGGTTCAGATAGACCAATTTACTACTGTTATCTAATTTGCTTCATTATCTAGGTATCCTTAGCTGAAAAACATACCTAGGTAGGCTCAGAAGCTGGGAGCTAGCTGCTGATTGGTGGCTGCACATACATGTCTATTGTCATTGGCTCACCTGATGTGTTCAGCTAGCTCCCAGTAGTGCATTGCTACTCCTTCAATAAAGGATACCAAGAGAATGAAGCAAAATTGATAATGAAGTGGACTGAAAAGTTGTTTAAAAATGTATGTTCTTTCTCACTGGTTTTCAAATCTGTCCTTAGGCCTCCCTAACAGATCAGATTTTGAGGATATTGGAACTGGAGCACAGGTGAAATAATCAGCTGATTAGTAAATATGGTTATTTCCCCTGCTCTCACCCAAGGTCATCCTGAAAACCTGGCCTGTTAGGGAGGCCTGAGAAAAAGTTTGTAAACCAGTGGTTTATCTGAATCATAAAATAAAAAAATTGGGTTTCATATTCCTTTCAGTTCCTCAAAAGATGCTTGCATGGCCAGACCGATATCTACATCGCGTTTCAGGTTCTTGCCCCTTTTCCGGTGTCACCTGTCACCATCTACAGTTAAAGGGACAGTAAAGTCAAAATGAAACTGTCATGATTCATACAGAGCAGCAATTTTATACAACTTTCCAATTTTCTTCTGTTATCAAATTTGCTTCGTTCTCTTGGCATCTTTTATTTAAGAGTAAGAGCTCAGGAGTGTGCACGGCTATGGCAGCAGTGTTTTGTAACATTATTTGAAGCTTTATTATACAATGTTACAAACACTGTTGCCATAGAGCACTAAAGACACGTGCACACTCCTGAGCTCTTACTCTTCAATAAAAGATACCAAGAGAATGAAGCAACTTTGTTAACAGAAGTGGAAAGTTGTATTAAATTGCTGCTCTATCTGATCTAGAACTGGAAAGCCCACTACTATGTGACTTAAATTACAGAAAAAGCGGAAAAATTCATTATTTAAATAATTTATTTAAAGGGATATGAAACCACATTTAGCAACCAATCAGCAAGCGCTACCCAGATGCTAAACAAAAATGGGCCGGCTCCAAAGCTTAGATTCCTGCTTTTCAAATAAAGATAACAAGAAAAATTTGATAATAGGCGTAAATTTGAAAGTTGCTTCAAATTGCTGCTCTATGTGAATCATGAAATATATATTTTTTTGTTTAGTGTCCCTTTAACTTTGACTTTCCTATCCCTTTAATTTTGACTTCACTGTCCCTTTAAGTATGTTTAGCCCATCTCCTCAGTTGTAGCCAATTAGCTGCAGATATAAAGGAACTATTTTACTGACCAAACAATCACTGTGTAATATAGAATAATTCTATTAATTGCAATATTTAGTACAGGGAAATAAAATATGTTTTAGATTACAGAAATAATAGAAATGCGGTGAAATTGTTTATTTATGTAATTAAGCCTTTTATGTAGAATACACTTCAAGTTTAATGGCATTTTAAATGTTAAAATATTATTCTCAATAGAATGGAAAACAATGGGTTTTTTTTTTAAAAGTTTGTATAACTTCATTCCAGACAAGCTCAGTTTTTTTCTTAAAGGGAGGAGCAATTTTAAGCATTTTTCTAATTTACTCCTAAGATCAATTTTTCTTCATTCTCTTGCTATATTTATTTAAAAAGCAGGAATTTAAAGCTTAACAGTCAGCCCATTTTAGGTTCAGCACCCTGGATAGTGTTTGCTTATTGGTGGCTACATTTAGCAAACCAATAAGCAAGCATAACCCAGGTTCGGAACTAAAAAAGGGCCGGCTCCTAAGCTTTACATTCCTGCTTTTTAAATAAAGATAGCAAGAGAATGAAGACAATTTGATAATAGGAGTAAATTAGAAAAATGCTTAAAATTTCTGCTCTATCTGAACCATTAAAGAAAAAACTTGGGTATAGTGTCCCTTTAAACTTGCATGATTCAGACACTAGTGGGAGCTGCTGCTGATTGGTGCCTGCACACATTTGTCTCTTGTGATTGGCTAACTACCCCCTAGATTACGAGTCTTGCGTTAGCCTAAAAAAGCAGCGTTGAGGGGTCCCAACGCTGCTTTTTAACGCCCGCTGGTATTACGAGTCTGGCAGGTACAGGTGCACCGCTCACTTTTTTTCTGCGATTTTCGCATACCGCAAATCCCCTTACGTCAATTGCGTATCCTATCTTTTTAATGGGATTTTGCTAACGCTGGTATTACGATTGTTGGAAAAAGTGAGCGGTAAACCCTCTCTTGTCCAGACTCCTGTAATAAATATATTAACCCCTAAACCACCGCACTCCCGCCTCGCAAGCACTAGTTAAATTTTATTAACCCCTAATCTGCCGTCCCTAACATTCCCGACACCTATCTACATTTATTAACCCCTAATCTGTCGCCCCCAATGTCACCGCTACTATATTAAATTTATTAACCCCTAAACCTAAGTCTAACCCTAAGTCTAACCCCCCTAACTTAAATATAATTTAAATAAAACAAAATAAAATTACTACAATTAAATAAATTATTCCTATTTAAAACTAAATACTTACCTATAAAATAAACCCTAAGATAGCTACAATATAACTAATAGTTACATTTGTATCTATTTTAGGATTTATTTTTATTTTACAGGCAAGTTTGTATTTATTTTAACAAAATAAGTACAAATTTAACTGTAAAATAAATCCTAACCTAAATTACAATTACACCAAACACTACGCTATCATTAAATTAATTACCTAAACTAACTACAATTAATTACAATTAAATTAAATAAACTAAAGTACAAAAAAAACCCCACTAAATTACAGAAAATAAATAAATAATTACAATTTTTTTAAGCTAATTACACCTACTCTAATCCCCCTAATAAAATAAAAAAGCCCCCCAAAATAATAAAATTCCCTACCCTATACTAAATTACAAATAGCCCTTAAAAGGGCCTTTTGCGGGGCATTGCCCCAAAGTAATCAGCTCTTTTACCTGTAAAAAAAAAAAAGACAATACCCCCCCAACATTAAAACCCACCACCCACACACCCAACCCTACTCTAAAACCCACCCAATCCCCCCTTAATAAAACCTAACACTACCCCCTTGAAGATCACCCTACCTTGAGCCGTCTTCACCAAGCCGGGCACAAGTGGACCTCCAAAGGGGCAGAAGTCTTCATCCGATCCAGCCAGAAGAGGACATCCAGACCGGCAGAAGTCTTCATCCAGGCGGCATCTTCTATCTTCTTCCATCCGGAGCGGGTCCATCTTGAAGACATCTGACGCGGAGCATCCTCTTCCATCCGACGGTGACTGAAGAATGAAGGTTCCTTTAAGTGACGTCATCTAAGATGGCGTCCCTTCAATTCCGATTGGCTGATATAATCCTATCAGCCAATCGGAATTAAGGTAGGAAAAATCCTATTGGCTGATGCAATCAGCCAATAGAATTGAGCTTGCATTCTATTGGCTGATTGGAACAGCCAATAGAATGCAAACTCAATCCTATTGGCTGATTGCAATCAGCCAATAGAATTGAAGACTTCTGCCCCTCTGGAGGTCCAGGTCCACTTGTGCCCGGCTGGGTGAAGACAGCTCAAGGTAGGGTGATCTTCAAGGAGGTAGTGTTAGGTTTTATTAAGGGGGGATTGGGTGGGTTTTAGAGTAGGGTTGGGTGTGTGGGTGGTGGGTTTTAATGTTGGGGGGTATTGTCTTTTTTTTTTTTACAGGTAAAAGAGCTGATTACTTTGGGGCAATGCCCCGCAAAAGGCCCTTTTAAGGGCTATTTGTAATTTAGTATAGGGTAGGGAATTTTATTATTTTGGGGGGCTTTTTTATTTTATTAGGGGGATTAGAGTAGGTGTAATTAGCTTAAAAAAATTGTAATTATTTTTTTATTTTCTGTAATTTAGTGGGGGGTTTTTGGTACTTTAGTTTATTTAATTTAATTGTAGTTAATTGTATTTAGTTTAGGTAATTAATTTAATGATAGTGTTGTGTTAGTTGTAATTGTAATTTAGGTTAGGATTTATTTTACAGGTAAATTTGTTTTTATTTTAACTAGGAAGTTACTAAATAGTTAATAACTATTTAATAACTATTGTACCTAGTAAAAATAAATACAAAGTTGCCTATAAAATAAATATAAATCCTAAAATGGCTACAATGTAACTATTAGTTATATTGTAGCTATTTTAGGGTTTATTTTATAGGTAAGTATTTAGTTTTAAATAGGATTAATTTATTTAATTATAGTTTATTTAGATGTATTTAAATTATATTTAAGTTAGGGGGTGTTAGGGTTAGACTTAGGTTTAGGGGGTAATACATTTATTATAGTGGCGACGACATTGGCGGCGGCAGATTAGGGGTTAATAAATTTGATATAGTTGCGGCGACATTGGGGGGGCAGATTAGGGGTTAATAAATAAAATGTAGGGTTCTGCGATGTTGGGGGCATCAGAATAGGGGTTCATAAATATAATGTAGGTGGCGGCGGTGTCCGGAGCGGCAGATTAGGGGTTAATAATATTAAGCAGGTGTCAGCGATGTCAGGGGCGGCAGATTAGGGGTTAATAAGTGTAAGGTTAGGGGTGTTTAGACTCGGGGTTCATGTTAGGGTGTTAGGTGTAGACATAAATTTTATTTCCCCATAGGAAACAATGAAGCTGCGTTTGGTGCTGAACGCTGCTTTTTTGCAGGTGTTAGGTTTTTTTTTCAGCCAGCTCAGCCCCATTGTTTCCTATGGGGAAATCGTGCACGAGCACGTTCAGCCAGCTTGCCACTGACTTTTTTCTTTGTTCTCTTTATATCTTTTGTTGAAAAGCAGGTACTTAATCTCAGGAGCGTACACATGTCTAGAATACTATATGGCAGCAGTTTTACAAGAATGGTATACATTTGCAAGAGCACTAGATGGCAGCCCTGTTTCCTGCCATGTAGTGCTTCAGACATCTACCTAGGCATCTCTTCAACAAAGAATCACAGAAGAAAATATTTGGGTTTCATATCCCTTTAACCTTGAAATGACCGTAAAGGGAATAACCCTGTATTTTATCTAAGCATGGTGTTCAGTACAATGTTAATGTGACCTTGCTAGCGTGCCGCTCACCTGCAGCGAGGGAAATATCTGATTGATCTCTTTGTCAGACGGGCACTGCGCCAGGTGGCACACTAAGGTATTTGTCACAGCTAACGTTCCTTGCTGATGCTCTGGCGCCCAGAAGCATTCACTTAGAAACAATGCGAGAATTTGGCTGTATGTGAGTGTCCCGGATGGGGACTCAGCTGGACTCGTAAATCTGTGTTTTTAATCTCCTTGCAAGCACTCAGCTATGCAGCGGCATCCAGCAAGTCCGCAGTGACAGCCAGCTCTGCAGCAATACACAAATCTTAGGCCTGTAAAACCTCCGGCAGTAAAATACATGAGCAGAGATAGTTCATTGCTCAGAAGCTGGTCACCATCTTTATCATTATTTCAACAACAACAACACAAGCTAATGCCTTTTTCTAAAAATGTACATTTACATAGTACTTAAAGGGACACTGAACCCAAAATGTTTCTATTGTGATTCAGATAGAGCATGCAATTTTAAGCAACTTTCTAATTTACTCCTATTAGCAAATTCTTTTCATTCTCCTGGTATCTTTATTTGAAATGCAAGAATGTAAGTTTAGATGCCAGACCATTTTTGGTGAACACACTGTGTTGTTCTTGCTGATTGGTGGATAAATTCACCTACCAATAAACAAGTGCTTTCCATGGTACTGAACCAAAAAAATATCTTAGATGCCTTCTTTCTCAAATAAAGAAAGCAAGAGAATGAAGAAAAATTGATAATAGGAGTAAATTAGAAATTTGTTTAAAATTGCATGCTCTACCCCCAAATTTTCTTTCATGATTTGGATAGAACATACCATTTTAAACAAATTTTCAATTTACTTCTATAATCAAATTTTCTTCATTCTCTTGTTATCCTTGGCTAAGCTTAAAGGGACATAAAACTCCAAAAAATGATGTAATGATTCAGATAGAGCGTGCAGTTTTAAGCTTTCCATTTTACTTATATAATTGAATTTGCTTCATTCTCTTTATATTCTTTGTTGAAGGTGCAGAAATGCACTACCAAGAACTAGCTGAACACATCAGGTGAGCCAATCACGAAAGGGATATAAGTGCAGCCACCAACCATCAGTTAGCGCTCAGTAGTACATTGCTGCTCTTGAGCCTATTTAGATATGCTTTTAGAGAATAAAGCAAATTAGGTAATAGATGTAAATTGGAAAGTAGTTTAAAATTGTATTCTCTATCTGAATCCTAAAAGAACATTTTTGGATTTCATAACATTCCTACCTGGGTGCTAAGCTGGATTTAATGTTTTTTATTTTTTTTAAATATAATTTTTTTTTAACTTTTTTTTTTTCCAAATCCCCAAGACTTATACCGTTGGAAAGGTTAGGAGATTACATTTCCAACGGTGGGTATTGAGGGTCTGCAGCTGCTTAGATGCCTGAGATACAGGCTTCTAAGCAGCATGCCCTATTTCCCTATACTGTCTATTGTATTTTTTAAATTAAGTTGCGCGGTGACATCATCACATCATTGCGCGTGACTTCCCAGTGCGAAACGTGAAGCCCCGGCAATGCCTGTCACTATGCAGGCCAGATCTCCGGGGTAGGAGCGGGTGGGAGCCCCCAGATCTTCCTGAAGGTGGGAGAGTGCTAGCGACGGCTCTGAGTCGTCATTAGCACCTGACTGAGACAATTTGCGACGGCTCAGAGCCATCGTTAGCACTCAAGGGGGAACATCCTTGCACTACTGGCAGCTAGCTGAACACAACTAGTTAGCCAATCACAAGAGACAAATGTGTGCAGGCACCAATCAGCAGCTAGCTCCCACTACTGTAGGATATGTGTGTATTCTTTTTCAACAAGTGATCCCAAGAGAATGAAGCACATTTAAAAATAGAAGTGAATTTAAAGGGACATAATACTCATATGCTAAATCACTTGAAACTGATGCAGTATAACTGTAAAAAGCTGACAGGAAAATATCACCTGAGCATCTCTATGTAAAAAAGGAAGATATTTTACCTCACAATCTCCTCAGCTCAGCAGAGTAAGTTAACCAGCTGCAGGTTAATTTTTTTTAATAATAATGAAGAAATGAACAGCAGCCAATCAGCAGCCAATCAGCATCAGCAGTGCTGAGGTCATGAACTATTTTACTCTTTTACATTGTAAACTTCCTTACACTGAATAGGGAAATAACATGAGAGTGCACAAGGCTCATCCCTTCCGCTGTCCCGGGACAGACATACTGATTCGCTGCTTAGAAATACTTTACAATGGGATGTGGCTACTGAGGAACTTTTGAGGTAAAATATCTTTCTTTTTTACATAGAGATGTTCAGGTGATATTTTCTAGTCAGCTTTTTACAGCTATGCTGCATCACTTTCAAGTGTTTAAACATTTGGGTATTATGGCCCTTTAAACGTGTCTTCAAATTACCTGCTCTATCTGAATCCTGCAAGTTTAAATTTGACTTTTCTATCCCTTTAATTAGGGGTGTTCAACCTTATCAGGATATTTTTTTATTTGTAAATAGTTAGAAATATTTATTTGAACTGATAGAAATTTTATGTATATATTAAATGGCAACAAAAGTAGCTGCAGAACTTAAAACGGACATTAAACACCGCTCTCTTATGTGTGAAAATTGTGTTTGTCCCTCACTCACTAAAGAGTTAAAGGGACAGTCAAGTATAAATTAAACTTTCATTATTCAGATAGGACTTTTAATTTTAATTGACTTTCCAATTTACTTTTATCATCAAATTTGCTTTTTTCTCTTGGTATTCTTAGTTTAAACTAAACATAGGTAGGCTCATATGCTAATTCCTAAGCCTTTGAGGGCTGCCTCTTATCACTTGCTTTTTAAATCTCTTTTCAACACAAAGAGACAGAAAGTACACGTGGGCTATATAGATAACACTGTGTTCAGGCACACAAAGTTATTTAAGATTTAGCACAAAGCAATGCTAAATTTAAGACAATAGATAATAAACAGTCACAGTCATGTGATCAGGGGGCTGGAAGAAGGTTCCTAGATACAAGGTAATCACAAAGGTAAAAAGTATATTAATATAACTGTGTTGGTTATGCAAAACTGGGGAACGAGTAATAAAGGGATTATCTATCTTTTAAAACAATAACAATTCTATGGTTGACTGTCCCTTTAAATTCTGTAACCTACAAACGGTGCAAATCAAACAGCTGGTTTAGTTCATTTGCAGGAGTTTGAAATTCTAGGCTACGGATTTTCTTTTTTGGGCTGTCTAAGGAACGTGAGACAAAGCACACATTTTACACAAAGAAAGAGGTGATTAAAGTTCTCACTCAATGTAATATAAGATGGGGAGTTCCTGGTTTTAGTATTAATTTAAAGGACCAGTAAATACATTAGATCTGCATAATGAACAAGTACATGATAAAAAGACAATGCAATAGCACTTAGTCTGAACTTCAAATGAGTAGATTATTTTTGTGAAAAATTTCAAAATTATGTCTATTTCCACTCCCCCTGTACCATGTGACAGCCATCAGCCAATCAAAAACGCATATACGTATATATTCTGTGAATTCTTGCACATGCTCAGTAGGAGCAGGTGACTCAAAAAGTGTAAATATAAACAACTTTTTAATTTACCGTGCACATATTGTTAACGGAAGTAAATTCAAAAGTTGTTTAAAATTGCATGCTCTATCTGAATCATGAAAGTTTAATTTTAAATTGAGTGTCCCTTTAAAGGGACATGAAACCCAAAATGTTTTCTCGGTGCTTGGCAGTGTACTGAAAAAGCATATATCAGCCACAGACCATGACTCATTCTGGACATTCGTTTTGGACAATGAAATGTTGATAAGAAAGAAAATCCATTAAAATTTGGTAATCAAATGTAATTTCCAGTTAACGCTACCTGCTCAATCAGTTAGCAAAATCAATAACTTAACAAACACACTATACCCATAATGCCCCTGTTCACATCCCTTAAAGAGACAAACACACATATGTTAATAGTAATCAATCAACATACAGACACTTCAACTGGAGATATCATTAATAAAACCATGATATCACAATTTTAATGTCTTTAATCATGTCCATTGTAATCTTTAATTAAAATATTAAAAGATTTATGGGTCAAATAATGATTTTCTGTTGTTTTCGTCGTTAACGATTTCATGATCGGCAGAAGCATTTTGTGATTATAATCACTGGAAAAAACGTAATGACGATAATAACCTATGTTCAGAAATCCTTACCAAAATTGTGATCCACACACAAACAGAACACAGCCTGTGAGCCAATCAAAAGCAACAATCAGACACGGCGGCCAATCAATGGCAGGCTCCCTGCTTTGGAACTAAAAATCTTGCAAGAAATATCTAGGCTGTGAAACGCATCAAGCCTGTCAGTTTGTGCCGTTCCATGTTGGTTTTAAACTTATGGAAACAAAGTGCAACTCCAACCCCTTACATAGTTCTTTCATTATCTAGATATGCTCATGAGCGTGAATGTGTCTTGAGCATTATATTGCAGCAGTGTTTGCAACAAAGTAACATTATTGCAATCAGTCACTACTGCCATAAAGTGTGCAATAAATGTGCACACTCCTGAGCATATTTAGATATGCTGTTTAACAAAATAAGTAAAATAGAAGATATACATATATCACCTCCATGTACCTTTGAAAACTCATTCACAGTTAATTTATACAGCGATAAATCTATGGATAGACAGCCTGGCAAATGTTTTATTGCGGCTTATTACAGATAAACAATTTCCATAAACAGAAGAAAAAGAATTGTCTAAAGAGTGTAATATGTCAGGCAGCGTATAGGGAAAAACCACTGCAGCAAATTAAACTTCAAGCAACTAGAACAAATGATCCCCTCTCTTCCTTAAAATATCAGTGCACTTTCTATTGCAGCCATTTTCAATTGCATTGTCATTGTGAATTATGAAAAACTATTGGAGCGTTCTCTAACTGTGCATGCTTAGTCTGATCTATTTTCAGCAGGCTACGTTATTCCTCTAATGAAATATGGCTTTTAACTAATTCAACAAAGGCTCACTACTGCAGGGCTTGTCAATATATTGTTTTTCTTTATATACATTAAGAATCCCTAGATTAAAACAGACATCAGCAATAGAATTACGGGTTGGTATAGACCAGTGGGTTTTGGGGCATTTTAAAAAAATAGAAACTTAAATTAGTACAGTTTTCCTGACCCATCTAATTCCAGAAAGATGGAAAAAACATAATTTATGTAAGAACTTACCTGATAAATTCATTTCTTTCATATTGGCAAGAGTCCATGAGCTAGTGACATATGGGATATACAATCCTACCAGGAGGGGCAAAGTTTCCCAAACCTCAAAATGCCTATAAATACACCCCTCACCACACCCGCAATTCAGTTTAACGAATAGCCAAGCAGTGGGGTGATAAAGAAAGGAGTAGAAAGCATCAACAAAGGAAATTTGGAAATAATTGTGCTTTATACAAAAAATCATAACCACCATAAAAAGGGTGGGCCTCATGGACTCTTGCCAATATGAAAGAAATTCATTTATCAGGTAAGTTCTTACATAAATTATGTTTTCTTTCATGTAATTGGCAAGAGTCCATGAGCTAGTGACATATGGGATATCAATACCCAAGATGTGGAGTCTTCCACTCAAGAGTCACTAGAGAGGGAGGGAATAAAAATAAAAACAGCCATATTCCGCTGAAAAAATTAATCCACAACCCAAAAAAATAAGTTTATTTCATTTTTGAAAGAAAAAAAATTAAAACAAAAGCAGAAGAATAAAACTGAAACAGCTGCCTGAAGAACTTTTCTACCAAAAACTGTTTCCGAAGAAGCAAATACATCAAAACGGTAGAATTTAGTAAATTTATGCAAAGAGGACCAAGTCGCCGCTTTGATCTGATCAACTGAAGCTTCATTCTTAAAAGCCCACAAAGTGGAGACTGATCTAGTAGAATGAGCTGCAATTCTCTGAGGCGGGGCCTGACTCGACTCCAAATAAGCTTAATGAATCAAAAGTTTCAACCAAGAAGCCAAGGAAATAACAGAAGCCTTCTGACCTTTCCTAGGACCAGAAAATAAAACAAATAGACTGGAAGTCTTCCTGAAATCTTTAGTAGCTTCCACATAATATTTCAAAGCTCTTACCACATCCAAAGAATGTAAGGATCTCTCCAAAGAATTCTTAGGATTAGGACATAAGGAAGGGACAACAATTTCTCTACTAATGTTGTTAGAATTCACAAACTTAGGTAAAAATTGAAAAGAAGTCTGCTAAACTGCCTTATCCTGATGAAAAATCAGAAAAGGAGACTCACAAGAAAGAGCAGATAGCTCAGAAACTCTTCTAGCAGAAGAGATAGCCAAAAGGAACAATACTTTCCAAGAAAGTAGTTTAATGTCCAAAGAATGCATAGGCTCAAATGGAGGAGCCTGTAAAGCCTTCAGAACCAAATTAAGACTCCAAGGAGGAGAAATTGATTTAATGACAGGCTTAATACGAACTAAAGCCTGTACAAAACAGTGAATATCAGGAAGTATAGCAATCTTTCTGTGAAATAAAACAGAAAGAGTGGAGATTTGACCTTTCAAGGAACTTGCAGACAAACCCTTATCCAAACCATCCTGAAGGAACTGTAAAATTCTAGGAATTCTAAAAGAATGCCAGGAGAATTTATGAGAACAACACCATGAAATGTAAGTCTTCCAAACTCTATAATAAATCTTTCTAGAGACAGATTTACGAGCTTGTAACATAGTATTAATCACTGAGTCAGAGGAACCTCTATGACTTAGAACTAAGCGTTCAATTTCCATACCTTCAAATTTAATGATTTGAGATCCTGATGGAAAAACGGACCTTGAGATAGTAGGTCCGGCCGTAACAGAAGTGGCCAAGGCAGGCAACTGGACGTCCGAACCAGATCCGCATACCAAAACCTGTGTGGCCATGCTGGAGCCACCAGCAACACAAAAGACTGTTCCAAGATGATTTTGGAGATCACTCTTGGAAGGAGAACTAGAGGCGGGAAGATGTAAGCAGGATGATAACACCAAGGAAGTGTCAGTGCATCCACTGCTTCCGCCTGAACATCCCTGGACCTGGACAGGTATCTGGGAAGTTTCTTGTTTAGATGAGAGGCCATGAGATCTATCTCTGGAAGACCCCACATCTAAACACATCTGGATGGAGAGACCACTCCCCTGGATGTAAAGTCTGGCGGCTGAGATAATCCGCCTCCCAATTGTCTACACCTGGGATATGCACCGCAGAGATTAGACAGGAGCTGGATTCCGCCCAAGCAAGTATCCGAGACTCTTCTTTCATAGCTTGGGGACTGTGAGTCCCACCCTGATGATTGACATAAGCCACAGTTGTGATATTGTCTGTCTGAAAACAAATGAACGGTTCTCTCTTTAGCAGAGGCCAAAACTGAAGAGCCCTGAAAATTGCACGGTTCTAAAATATTTATTGGTAATCTCGCCTCTTGAGATTTCCAAACCCCTTGTGCTGTCAGAGATCCCCAAACAGCTCCCCAACCTGAAAGACTCGCATCTGTTGAGATCACAGTCCAGATTGGCCCGAACAAAAGAAGCCCCTTGAACCAAACGATGGTGATCTATCCACCATGTCAGAGAGTGTCGTTGTGATATCTTTGTATAATCCCTGCACCATTGATTCAGCATGCAAAGCTGTAGAGGTCTCATGTGAAAACAAGCAAAGGGGATTGCGTCCGATGCTGCAGTCATGAGACCTAAAACCTCCATGCACATAGCCACTGAAGGGAATGACTGAGACTGAAGGTGCTGGCATGCTGCGACCAATATTAAACGTCTCTTGTCTGTTAGAGACAGAGTCATGGACACTGAATCTATCTGGAAGCTTAAAAAGGTGACCCTTGTCTGAGGAATCAAGAAACTTTTTGGTAAATTGATCCTCCAACCATGTTTCCAAAGAAACAACACTAGTTGATTTGTGTGAGATTCTGGTGTATGTAAAGACTGAGCTAGTACCAAGATATCGTCCAAATAAGGAAACACCGCAATACCCTGTTCTCTGATTACAGATAGTAGGGCACCCAGAACCTTTGAAAGATCCTTGGAGCTGTTGCTAGGCCAAATGGAAGAGCAACAAATTGGTAATGCTTGTCTAGAAAAGAGAATCTCAGAAACTGATAGTGTTCTGGATGAATCGGAATATGAAGGTATGCATCCTGCAAGTCTATTGTGGACATATAATGTCCTTGCTGAACAAAAGGCAGAATAGTCCTTATAGTCACCATCTTGAAAGTTGGTACTCTTACATAACGATTCAAAATTTTCAGATCCAGAACTGGTCTGAATAAATTTTCTTTCTTTGGTACAATGAATAGGTTTGAATAAAACCCCAAACCTTGTTCCTGAGGAGGAACTGGCATGATTACCCCTGAAGACTCCAGGTCTCAAACACACTTCAGAAAAGCCTGAGCTTTTACTGGATTTACAGGGATGCGTGAGAGAAAAAATCTTCTCACAGGAGGTCTTACTTTGAATCCTATTCGATACCCTTGAGAGACAATGCTCTGAATCCAATGATTTTGGACAGATTTTATAAAAAAATCCTTGAAAAACCTTAATCTGCCCCCTAACAGCTGAGCTGGAATGAGGGCCACACCTTCATGCGGACTTAGGGGCAGACTTTGGTTTTCTAATTGGCTTGGATTTATTCCAATTTGAGGAAGGCTTCCAATTGGAAGGAGATTCCTTGGGAGGAGGATTGAGTTTTTGTTCCTTATTCTGACGAAAGGAACGAAAACGGTTAGAAGCCTTAGATTTGCCCTTAGGTTTTTTTATCCTGAGGTAGAAAAACTCCTTTTCCTCCAGTGATAGTTGAAATAATAGAATCCAACTGAGAACCAAATAAATTATTACCTTGGAAAGAAAGAGATAGTAATCTAGATTTAGATGTCATATCAGCATTCCAAGATTTAAGCCACAAAGCTCTTCTAGCTAATACAGCTAAAGACATGGATCTAACATCAATTTTGATAATATCAAAAATGGCATCACAAATAAAATGATTAGCATGTTGCAGTAAGCGAATAATGATAGATATGTCAGGATCCAATTCTCGTTGCGCTAAATTCTCCAACCAAAAAGTTGAGGCAGCCGCAACATCAGCCAAAGAAATAGCAGGTCTGAGAAGATGACCTGAATATAAATAGGCCTTCCTTAGATAAGATTCAAGCTTCCTATCTAAAGGATCCTTAAAGGAAGTACTATCTTCCATAGGAATAGTGGTACGTTTAGCAAGAGTAGAAATAGCCCCATCAACTTTGGGGATTTTTTCCCAAAACTCTATAGATTTTGCTGGTAAAGGATACAAATTTTTAAACCTTGAAGAAGGAATAAAAGAAGTACCTGACTTATTCCATTCCCTAGAAATCAAATCAGAAATAGCCTCAGGAATAGGAAAAAAACCCTGGGAAACCACAGGAGGTTTAAAAACAGCATTTAAACGTTTATTAGACTGAACGTCAATAGGACTGGTTACCTCAATATCCAAAGTAATAAACACTTCTTTTAATAAAGAACGCATATACTCTATTTTAAATAAATAAGTAGATTTGTCAGTGTCAATATCTGAGGAAGGATCTTCTGAATCAGATAGATCCTCATCAGAAGAGGATAAATTATTATGTTGCTGGTCATTTGAAATTTCATCAGCTAAATGAGAAGTTTTAAAAGACCTTTTACGTTTATTAGAAGGTGGAAATGCAGACAAAGCCTTCAGAAAAGAATCAGAAACAAATTCTTTAAAATTTACAGGTATATCATGTACATTAGAAGTTGAAGGAACTGCAACTGGCAATGTACTATTACTGATGGAAACACTATCTGCATGTAAAAGTTTATCATGACAACTATTACAAATGACATTTGGTGGAATAATTTCTACACTTTTACAACAAATGCACTTAGCTTTGGTAGACCCGATGTCAGGCAGCAATGTTCCAGCAGAAACTTCTGAGACAGGATCAGATTGGGACATCTTGCTCAATGTAAGAGAAAAAACAACATATAAAGCAAAATGATCTATTTCCGTATATGACAGTTTCAGGAATGGGAAAAAATGCAATAGCATAGGCCTCTGATAGAGAAAAAAGCAAGAGGCAAACATCAATGGGGTATTGAAATAATGAAAAAAATAACTGGAAATGACACACTCGCGTCACTAATGCCGCCGCCGTGTGAAAGGTCTCGGCATCACGTATGACGCCGGAAATGACGAAGTTGCATCATAAACGTATTTTTTTGCGACAAAAATATTTTCACGCCAATAGTGACGCAATAAAGTTTAGCATTTAACGCACCCGCGGGCCTAATACCCACAATAGCAAGAAGTAGTCAATTGAAAAAAAGACTAAACCCCAGGTAAGAAAAAAAATTCTTAAAATGTTTAAATTCCCCAAATATGAAACTGACAGTCTGCTGAAGGAAATACATGAACCTGACTCATGGCAAATATAAGTACAATTCATATATTTAGAACTTTATATAAATGCATAAAGTGCCAAACCATAGCTGAGGTGTCTTAAGTAATAAAAAACATACTTACCAAAAGACACCCATCCACATATAGCAGATAGCCAAACCAGTACTAAAACAGTTATTAGTAGAGGTAATGGTAAATTGAGAGTATATCGTCGATCTGAAAAGGGAGGTAGGAGATGAATCTCTACGACCGATAACAGAGAACCTATGAAATAGACCCCCGTTAGGGAAATCATCGTATTCAAATAGTGATACTCCCTTCACGTCCCTCTGACATTCGCTGTACTCTGAGAGGAATCGGGCTTCAACAATGCTGAGAAGCGCATATAAACGTAGAAATCTTAGCACAAACTTACTTCACCACCTCCATAGGAGGCAAAGTTTGTAAAAACTGAATTGTGGGTGTGGTGAGGGGTGTATTTATAGGCATTTTGAGGTTTGGGAAACTTTGCCCCTCCTGGTAGGATTGTATATCCCATATGTCACTAGCTCATGGACTCTTGACAATTACATGAAAGAAACACAATTTTTACACATACCAATAGTGATGTCGCGAACCTAAAATTTTCGGTTCGCGAACCGCGGACTCGAACTTCCGGTATTGTTCGCGAACGCGCGAACCGCACGATCCGCCATTGAATTCAATAGGCAGACGAACTTTGAAACCTACAAGGACTCTTTCTGGCCACAATAGTGATGGAAAAGTTGTTTCAAGGGTCCTAACACCTGGACTGTTGCATACTGGAGGGGGATCCCTGGCAAAACTCCCATGGAAAATTACATAGTTGATGCTGAGTCTGCTTTTAAGCCATAATGGGTCTAAATCAACTAACATTCCCAAAGTGGCTGTCTCAAAACATCCCGGACAGAAGATAGATTGATAGTGATAGATAGGATAGATAGATATACATAGATTGATAGTTAGATAGAATCGATAGAAGAGAAATAGATATATTTGTTAGATATATAATTACCCTAATAAATTCTAATAATCAAACATGCGTTCTTGGACCCAACTAGCTTGTGTCAATTAGTACTTTTCTTAGCACTTTAATCCCTGTTCCCCCCCCTATCGTGGGAGTTCTATATGGCCTGCCAGATTACCCTGAAAAATTATAATAATAAGACATGTGGTCTGCTACCTATTTTAACGAGGTTGTGTTTTAAGTACTACCATTCTTAGCACTTTAATCTCTGTAACTCCCCCTATTTGGTGAGGTCTATACGGCCTGGATGATTACCCATACAAAATATAATAATAAGACATCTGCTCTTGGTCTGCAACTGAATTCAAAGGCACGAGCAAACTGAGGGTTAAGATCATTAACAATAAAGATTTTTTTAATTATAATTAGTAACTATACTGTGACAAAAAATTAGGATTGGTGTAAATAGTTGGCAAGACGGCCTGGCACAAAAGGATGGCAGGCAGGAGGGAGATGCAATTCAAGGACACTAGGAGACTGATTACTGACAGTCTAAACAGTGATGATTGACAATTTTTGCAATACTGTTAACAGAAATATGATTGCTGACAACAATTGGCTAGGTAGGGGCCTGGCTCACAGCAGGCTGCAAGGCAGGAGGAAAGTGCGTTTCAATGGCACCAGCAAACTGACGATTCAAATCACAGCAACTATTACCAAAAATTTTAATTTTTAATTATTAGAATACTGTCACAACAAATATGATTGGTGTAAATATTTTTTAAGTAGGCCTGGCACACAGGCTTGGAAGGCTGTAGAAAAGTGCAATTCAAAGGCACGAGCAAACTGAGGGTTAAGATCAACACTAAAAAAATTTTTTATTTAAATTAATAACTATGCTGTCTGACTGTGACAACAATTATGATTGGTGTAAATAGTTGGCTAGACGGCCTGGCACAAAAGGCTGGCAGTGGCAGGCAGGAGGTAAATGAAATTCAATGGCCCTAGGAGACTGAATATTTGCAGTCCAAAAAATTATGATTTTTTTTATTTTTATTACTGTTACAAGAATTGTGATTGGTGCCACTAATTGGCTACTTGGGCCTGGCAGACAGTCTGGCAGATATGAGTCGTGGATGGTAGGTAGGGCAGTAATTGAACACAGTATGCTGTGTAAGTGACAAAAACACAGGACTGATAGAAAATTAAGTTACATTACACTAGCAAAATATTTTAAAATTTTAGATTTTAATATTAAAATTATGTTAAGAAGTGCAATGCACATATGACTCTATGAGTGGTCGCACTGGCTGGCTGCTACGTAGGGCAGCAATTATAACAACAGTATGCTGTGTAAGTCAGATAGACAGTTAGACACAGGCCTGATAGAAAATACAATTAGATTACACTAGCATAATGATTTAAAGACTTTTTTTTGGAAATTTTAAGAAAAAGGTTAAGCACATACATATGAGTCGTGGCTGATAGCCTTGGAAGGGCAGCTATTAAAAACAGTAGGCTCTGTATGTCGGATACACACACGCCTGATAGAAAATACTATTAGATTACACTAGAAAAATGATTGAAATTATTTTTTGGGGGGGGAAATTAAAAAAAGGTTAAACACATATGAGTCGTGGCTCATAGACTAGGGAGGGCAGCAAGTAAACACAGTAGGCTCTCTATGTCAGCAAAACACACAGGCCGGATAGAAAATTAGATTTGATTACACTAGCAAACAAATTTAAACTTTTTTTTTTTATATATTAAAATTAAGGTGAAAGAAAAATAGATATGAGTGCTGGGTGGCTGCCTGGCACAGACCAATTAACCAAAAGACTGGAAAAAAAGAGGTATATTAATGCTGAGTGAGCCTGACAGACACAGGCATGATAGTAAATGTAATTAGATTACACTAGAAAAATATTTTTTTGTGTTTTTTTTTTTAAATTAAAAATAATGTTATAAACGGATATTAACACTGGTGGCTGCTGGCTGCCGCTGGAACAGAGCAATGAACCAGAGTATATGCTGTGTGACACTGGCCTGATAGAAAATGAAAAAAAAATTACACTAGAAAAATAATTATATTTTTGGGTTAGTTAAATTTAAACTAATGTTGTTAGGGAGATATCAGTGGTGGCAGTAGTCACAGCATATGCTGTGAGCCTTAAACACACAGCTGAAAGCCAGGCAAATGCTAATAAAAAACAAACAAACAAAAAAAAAACGTCACGAAATATAGCCCTAAAAAGGGCTTTTTGGGGTGCTGTGCTTGCAGCAGAGATGAGTGGAGTCCTTCTGGACTGTAAATACACTAGCCTAGCTATGTTTTTCCTATTAATGTCAGGAGCAAAAACACAACACGTCCTCTCATTAAAAAAGCAAGGTCGTTATGAGTCTAAAATGGCGGATTCCGAGTAGCTGGGAGTGTCTGTGAGGGAGTGTCTAATGTTGATTGGCTCTAATGTGTCAGGCGGCTGTGACATAAAGGGTCAAAGTTTCCACAATGATGACACATAGGGGCGGATTGAACATCGCCATGTGTTCGCCCACAAACGCGAACGCGAACAAGCTATGTTCGCTGTGAACCGTTCGCGGGCGAACAGTTCGGGACATCACTACATACCAATACATTTCTTCACATTCTGAGTTACAGAGCATAAAATGTTATGTTAATTGTATCAGTTTTACACCTTTTTAATGATATAGAACCTAAAAAATTAATTGGCAACTCCCTGTGGTCCTGTATTTTGCTGGATTCTCACAATTCAGGTGCTTTGTCTTGACGTCCTCCCCACTGGTTTCCTGAACATTTTAATCTCCCAGTAAACTAGGAAGCTCCAAAATTCTGCCCAGAAATATTTAACTCTGCCTCTCAAATACTTAACCATGCCCCTGAGCAACCAAAACTCCGCCCTCAGTCCAATCTATCATACTGGTGGATCACCCTAATATGATGTCATAACTAGAGAAAAACTTACATTTAACCCACCAACTCATTGCCAAGCTCCAAACCCAGGCTCGATCCCAGTCATCATAACTCTAAGGGCCCAATAATCTAGACTTCGCAATATCAAACGCGTTTTTTCTCGCCAACCCTCGCAGGGGATGCCATGGTGGAATTACAGTTAAAAAAGGGTCAGTCCCTGCAAGTGGCAAGATTTATCCTGTTGAAAGTAATGGAGGTTGCTGGAAAGGGACACTTCGTTCCATGGAGCAACAAAGTTAGGAGTGAGCAAGGGGGCGCACTTTAAAAATGAAATCCTGCAGTCAATATAAATCACATTCTGCATATAGCATCTTACAAATCGCCTATATTTTCGTATGCATATGTTTGTCTATTAGGTTTATAAGTATTTTCAGTGCTTTGAGAAAAACTTGCCACTTTTTAGTTTGCGAGAAAAAACTGAGATCTGTAGTGCGAAAATCTTAACAGAATTACGCTGGAATTAAAGAGACAATTTCATATACACCCATTGGATGCCCATGTTCAGCCCATTTCACAAAAAACAAAAATTACGCTTTGTATTTTGTACTTAGAATTAAGTATTTCTAGGTGATTTTTGCGCATCCATTGTACTTAATTGGTGATTTACGCTGAGCATATTTAATAAGGATTTATTACTGAGTAATTTACATACAAAATTTACATTTTTGATAAAATACGATTTTTGGTGAAGATGTTTTTTACGATTGTTGATGCACCTTAACAATACAATTTTTTCCTGCGTATTTTGTTAATGGTTCCTTATTCATTTGTAAGATTTTTAAAATACAAATTTTATTGTGCACTTTTGTAACGTTCGCATATTCTTCCCATACGAAAATGCAGTATACTCCCCTTAGCGAGACACTTTGTTTTCAGGGTAAAAATGTCTTTAGAGTGACTGGTGAGCATTCTTTAATTATCTCGCCAGCCCAGAGACCTTTAGATCATTGGGCTCTAAGCCTTTCAGTTCCTGTTTGAGATCTCTTCACCCTGTATGCTCCAATCCTGATCCCTATGTCATGGGAAAGCATTTCTGCTTCTGTCAGGTACTTCCAGTGATGGCTGCTGCATTTCTTAGGCGCATGCGCAGCAGTGCTCTGCCTAAATTTAAAGGGACCATGCCTAATTTTAGGAACTCCCACGTAAGTGTGGGAACTCTTATAAAAAGTCACTCAGCCTATCATTCTGTGTTATTGAGCAAGTAACCTTGTACCGGCCTGTTACCTGCTATTCAGCTCATCTTGAATCCTGTGTTACAAACCTACCTTGTACCTGCCTTGTTCCCTGATTGCAACTTACCTTGATGTGCTGTAGTTGCAATTACCTGGTTTCCCGTACCAGCTTCACCTCCTGTACCTGCTGGGTTAACTGTACCTGTTGCACCAACTGCAGCTGCTTGGCAATATGTGCTGACTTTATCTGCTGCCATCTTCACTTTGGCACCTTGTTGCTGGACTGATCTCCCAGTACCCGATCTTTGACCTGTCCTTGGACTCTGCTCTTGCCTTCCCCTTGGCACCTTGTTGCTGGACTGATCTCCCAGTACCCAACCTTTGACCTGTCCTTGGACTCTGCTCTTGCCTTCCCCTTGCTACCTTGTTGCTGGACTGATCTCCCAGTACCCAACCTTTGACCTGTCCTTGGACTCTGCTCTTGACTTCCCCTTGCTACCTTGTTGCTGGACTGATCTCCCAGTACCGAACCTTTGACCTATCCTTGGACTCTGCTCTTGCCTTCCCCTTGCTACCTTGTTGCTAGACTGAACTCCCAGTAACCCAACCTTTGACCTGTCCTTGGACTCTGCTCTTGCCTTCCCCTTGCTACCTTGTTGCTGGACTGATCTAATGGTATCTGAACTCTGGCATATTCTTGAATTTTAGTTTATCTTGTTTTATTAAATCCCTTTAAAGGGACAGTCTAGTCAAAATTAAACTTTAATGATTCAGATAGGGCATGTCATTTTCCAATTTAGTGCTATCATCACATTTGCTTTGTTCTCTTTGTATTCTTTGTTGAAAGCTAAACCTAGGCAGACTCATATGCTAATTTGTAAGTCCTTGAATGATGCCTCTTATCTCAGTGCATTTTTACAGTTTTTCACAGCTAGACAGCGCTAGCTCATGTGTGCCATATAGATAACATAGGTACCAACGACATTTTAAAAGCATAGTATTGAGGCTATTCCCCACCCCCTCTAGTCATGGGTGCCATGTTAAAGTCTAGTTTCCATTCCAAGGCTCATGTGTTCAGGTACTGGGGTTGTGGGGGACATAGCAGATAAATTATCTCACCAACAAATAAAGTAATACAACAAATAGTAGAACTAAAACACTCTGCATAATGCAATAGAATAAAGTTACAAGCTTTAGAATCAGAAATATATAACAACTATTAATTGGTTATAAAATAAAGTGGGTACTATTGGAGAGTAGCTCATGTTTATTATATAAGAAAGAGAAAATAAATGAAAGGAGAAAAAAAAGACAGCTGTAGATACAAAATGTGGGGAAAAGGGGAACAGGGGGATGAAATATGAGGGAGCACAAATCCTGTTCCACAAAGAATATTCATTCAGATCTATATAAGGGTCTCTTTTGATTATTTAGGGGCATTAAGTCATGGACTTTCACTCAGGCGCCAAGGCAGGGAGCTGTATGTAGCTTCTTACTTGTAGGAGGTGTTTCTGGAGGATCAGTAGCAGTTCTGGGGCTTGTGGAGGAGAGAAACCATATACTGTTGTCCATCCTTGGTTATAATTAGCTTATCCAGGTATCCCCAGTGGTATTTTTTCCTCTCAGAGCAAGAGACAGTGGTAGGATCTATAAGTGGTTCTTCTAAGGGCTAGTGAAATGAAAGGTCTGAGAATAATTGGACATCTGCAAAGTTTTTCAGATGGTAGAGCCCCCTTTGTCATTGATTGCAACAGGGATAATAATGTAACCTGACAATTACACCCCCCAGGTTTCTCACTGGGCATAGAGCGTGGTCTAATTGTCCTGTGAACTCTGTCAAGGAAACTCTCAGAATCACATTAACGACTGAGAAAATCTTTGAAGAACTCTTGAAGGTATTATTCAGATCTTCATTTGCTATTGTTTTAGCAACCCCCTTGAGCCTGATATTGTTCCAGTCTTTTAAACTTGCTATTTTTTACTCCAGTGTGCTGTAAAGTTTTGTGAGCAAAGTTTTGTGAGTAGTACACAAGGTGCTTATGGTCAATGATGAGATCTTTGTGTTTTTTCTCAAAGGGGTCTATACCCTCTCCAGTGGAAGCAATAACTTGCTTCATTTCAGTACAGGAGCGATCAATACGTTGGTACGAGAGTCACTGTAGTTTCTCAGCAGTTCTCTGATAGAATCTAGCATTTCATTGTTAGAGCAGTCCCTAGACATTGTACCTTTAGATAAACAAAACAAGACCAGTCCTAAGCCTTAGCACAATATAGAACCTATACAATCTACAGTGGGGGGAAAAATTATTTAGTCAGCCACCAATTGTGCAAGTTCTCCCACTTAAGAAGATGAGAGAGGCCTGTAATTTTCATCATAGGTATACCTCAACTATGAGAGACAAAATGTGGAAACAAATCCAGACAATCACATTGTCTGATTTGGAAAGAATTTATTTGCAAATTATGGTGGAAAATAAGTATTTGGTCACCTACAAACAAGCAAGATTTCTGGCTCTCACATACATGTATCTTCTTCTTTAAGAGGCTCCTCTGTCCTCCACTCATTACCTGTATTAATGGCACCTGTTTGAACTTGTTATCAGTATAAAAGACACCTGTCCACAACCTCAGTCACACTCCAAACTCCACTATGGTGAAGATTAAAGAGCTGTCGAAGGACACCAGAAACAAAATTGTAGACCTGCACCAGGCTGGGAAGACTGAATCTGCAATAGGCAAGCAGCTTGGTGTGAAGAAATCAACCGTGGGAGCAATAATTAGAAAATGGAATACATACAAGACCACTGATAATCTCCCTCGATCTGGGGCTCCACGCAAGATCTTACCCTGTGGGGTCAAAATGATCACAAGAACGGTGAGCAAACATCCCAGAACCACACGGGGGGACCTAGTGAATGACCTGCAGAGAGCTGGACCAACGTAACAAAGGCTACCATAAGTAACACACTACGCTGCCAGGGACTCAGATCCTGCAGTGCCAGACGTGTCCCCCTGCTTAAGCCAGTACATGTCCGGGCCTGTCTGTTGTATGCTAGAGAGCATTTGGATGATCCAGAAGTGGATTGGGAGAATGTCATATGGTCAGATGAAACCAAAATAGAACTGTTTGGTAGAAACACAACTTGTCATGTTTGGAGGAGAGAGAACACCATACCTACTGTGAATACCTATGATGAAAATTACAGGCCTCTCTCATCTTCTTAAGTGGGAGAACTTGCACAATTGGTGGCTGACTAAATACTTTTTTTCCCCACTGTATATTATCTGGGATATGGTGTGCTGCTCTTTGGTAGCTAGGTTTTCAATTAAATTCAACTGCTATTAAATGCAGTACACAGGTATATGCATATATTCCAGTTTGAGAGGGAGTGTTCATAATAAAAGAGTGAGTACATATATTCTCTGGTCTTACCAGTATGTCTTATCAAAATTTCCTCATACAGCACGTTAATCCTCCATGGTCGGTCCACAGGAGCTGTCTAGAAAGCAGTCCACTGGGCTTTACTTCACTCGCCTCACTTTTCCGCTGCCTCCGACTTAAACCTGCTCCCTTCATCAACCATGGGCTGCAGCTGATGACATCATTCCCAATCTCCGTCTCTGTCTCTCATACTCTGTATGCCTTACGCTCTCAGCGTCTGTAGATTTACCGATTCCCAGGGACTGATAATTCCTTGTCTTTGTTGCCTGTGCTCTCTTGCCCCCAAAGATACTGTAGAACACACAAACCAGGCACTCGTTGTAGGTAAAACTTAGCTTTTATTTGAGCTTACAGCAGCTTGCATCAAAACAATGCTAAAATCCATTACAACATCACAATGTTCAAGGGTAGAGTTCCTGTATAAGCGTTTCGGCGCTTGCCGTACTCATGCTATGAAAAACAGAGATCTAATGTGTTTCAGTGAGTGACAGGTACAACTTTGACTGATATTAGCAAGACATAGAGTTCACATCTTTCCTGCTGATGGGACACATACATTTCAGTCTAAGGCAGCATGATGCAAGGTGACCTCTCAGCATATTAAGGTTCCCAAGATAGACAATCACACTATAATAATTACAAACCCTCTCCTCAGGGACGTACCTATTAGGGGCAACAAAAAGGATTTGAGGAAGATGACAATACCCATAAAGACCATGACGCCACAAATGCCAGCAGGGTCAACACTAGTATAATGTACTTTTTAGGGTCTGGTAGAGTCTGAAAGAACTAATAGCAGCATATCATGTCTGACTTTTTTTACTATAATTGTTTTTTTACTGAATGAAGGTTACTAATGTATTGTCATCCTTGTTTTCTTTATTGATGTCACATTTTATGAAAAATTGAAAAACTAAAATATTAAATTTGTTCCCCTGAATAGGGGAAGTCTGATCTTTGCAGGCAAGTGTGGGGTAGGTGGGTCCTCTGGGGTATGATGTACTTTCTTGTATGCTTTGTTAAAATAAAAAATAAAGGTGGGGGGAATGTCAGACTTGTATGAAGTATCTAATGTGCTGCCCTAAAAAGGACAAGGCCATATATAGTTTTATCATTTAGAATAAAATATTCCCAGATCATGATTAGCATTGGGGACAGTGGCAGAGTGGCAAAGAAACATCCCTCAGTTACTGAAACTTCACAGGCCAGTCCCCTACCCTTCTATGGAAAATACCCACATGAGGTGACAGAAGAGAGTATACCTTTAAGGGAAAATAGGATAGGAAAGAAGAGCTAAGGTTGTATACCAGTCTAGGAGGCAAAAACAGTAAGATGGTGGTGTAATACTGAAAGAGGTGGTTGTACAAAGATTTTTAAGTTCAGAGAGCAAGCTGGCTTGATATCAGCTTCTACAGGGATGTGTAAATGGGGTGAGTAGACCTTTGGCATATAATAAATCCCGGTGACCCATAGTATTCAGTCAGTTTAAATCATACTAAATAATATTCTGGCAGGATAGTGTATAAACAGTCAGATTCACTGGAGCCAGAACACCAGATGCACAATATGGCACAGAACTTTTTTGTGAGTCTCTGTTATAGAGATGGAGGGATAAGTGGATATATTGTTTTATCAGTTCTACCTCTGAGCTCGGACCCTGGGGCCTTCCTTCCCTGGTCCATAATGAGCGGTTTCCTGTCTACTTTGTATGGAATCTCCTCCACCAGTCTGTTCCCTGGGCCTCTTGCATTCTGCTACTGTACACCCCACCAGACCTCTCTCCAGCTGTCACTACTACCTGGGGTCAGTTACCGCTAAAAAAAACCCTCTAAAGTACTTTTATTTTGGTTAGGTACCGATGTAGAACTCCAAGAAGCTACGTCCGCTCACTTCTGCTGCCAATGTTCCCTTTGTGCTTATAGCTTTTTAATCAATACACAAATTTAGTAAAGTTGTGATTGGAAATTGCTAAATATTTCAAGTAAATCAGTTGAGCACTTTTTGAGTTATTAAGAAAATTTTACTTTTTCAATAAAGGGACACTGAACCCAAATTTTTTCTTTCGTGATTCAGATAGGTAATGAAATTTTAAGCAACTTTCTAATTTACTCCTATTATCACATTTTTTTTATTTATTAATAACAAACAAGTTACACAAGCATAAAGAGAAACAATTCTTGCTAAATATCCAGTAGGCGGTCCCATCTTGACTATTAACATACCCACATGATTTTGTCAACCGTTAACAATCTTCATTATCTTACTAGGTATTAAATTACATTTCATTCTAGCCCAATGTTGCCAACTTCGTTTTGACTTATTATTTTCAAGAGAGGCTATTTTATCTTATCGCTACATACATTATTCTACAAAACCAGACAAACAAGTAAAAAAAAAAAAAATCAAAATCATCAAAACTCTAGAGACCCTTCACCATACCTACGTGAATGTGTGTATCCACCACCAAGTATTAAAGATCTTCTAAACTTCCCCATTCTCCCCTCAGTCTCGAAGCCAATATTATTTCAGTCTGAGCAAAAGGCTTTATGATTTGATTTTGTACTGAAATTTCCAGGGTTATAATATATGGTTTCCATTTCCCAAGGAAGACCTCTAACCTATTTAAAACATCCGATTTAACATCCTGTTGTTCAACAAATAGTTGTTTTATTAATCTGTTTTTTAATTGCGGGACGGTGGGGGTGGTCTTAACTGTCCAAAGATCCAAAATACATTTACGGGCTTGCAGAATGATCATTGTTAAAAGCAGTTGGTTTTCGGTTTTCGCTCTATCCCATCTTAAAAAGCATATTTGAGGAGTTCCTAATTCAACATCGATTTTAAAATGTTGTTTGATCCAGTATTGGACTTTTTGCCAAAAAGGATATATCTTGGGACAGGTTAAAAAATGATGCATAAAATTTGAATTCCTCCAACCACATTTTATACAAACATTTATACTATTTGGGTTCCATTTTGATAGCCTATGCGGCGTTATATAATCACGATGTAACATTCTTGTTTGTGATTCTCTAAGAACCACAGACAAGGTTGCTCTCCTCGCTATTTGCAAGCTGTCCGTGATCCAGGCTTGTCCGAGCTCCTCCCTAATATCAGTTTCCCATCTACCCAGTAGATTATCCATGACTATCAATTCTACCCTATTATTCATTGTTTGATAAATTCCTGATAATGTGTCAGGTACCTGTCAGAGTGTATGTACCTTTAAACAAAACCTTCATAAGGCTACTCCTCCCCCTTCCACCTGCCAATTAATTTGGTTGTGTTACTGAACAAGCTACCTTGTTGCAGGCTCCGCCATAACGCTGCAAAGATAAACTTTACCAAATTACAAGTTTATTATACCTTCACTTGCTAAGTGCTTTATCCTCCATTCTCTTTGTCTAACTGGAAGTAGTTAGCAAAACGGACTGAATTCTACCTGGGTATTGACACCTATTTAACCCAGATCAGGACTCCACTGTTGTTTAAACTACCAACAGATTACCTCTACAACCGCTATAACCGCTGACATCGTAGCAGGGATTCCTACGAACCAGAACTTGTTACCGGCTACCTTGCTTCAAGCCTTTCCTGTCTCTCACGGCTACCAGCCGTCCGCTCTCAGTGCGCTAAGCGTGCACACTGCCTGTCAGCTGTTCCAGCAATCTGATTGGACTAACCGCTCACACCCTCCACTGACACTGCCGCTGCAGCATCAAGCACCTCTCCCCTCTTCACACACGCTGCTGATGCAGCTCCAGCACCAGTCCTCTAAGAGTCAACGGATTCTCTTGAGAAATCACTATTGTTAATACCAACTTCCTCAGTGGGTCACCAGTCTCCTCTTAACTGTTATATAAGGCGCCTAACCTATGAACTATACTTTATCCTGTGTCAGCCAACTACTCAGGAATAAGCACGCTTACCTTCACGTTGCAGTTAACCTCTTATCTGCTGCTTTCTTGCTAAACTGCAGCCTGACTTTCTCCTGTAACAAGATAACAGGAGTCTCCCTAAAACCCTTATCTTGTGTACTCATTCTTGGTCTGCAGTTGAGATTCACGGTTTACAGATCTAGTACCTCACAACACCCTGACATATTAATTGGCCTATAATAATGGATCCAGCAGACCTCCCCAATGTAGTGTATAACCTCACACAACGAGTGGATCAACTCTCACAGGCTTTCAGAGAGCTCCAACTGCAAAATGACAACCTGAGGGCAGCTTTAAGGGATAATACTCCAGAACCTCAAGTCTGCTTACCCGAAAGATTCTCAGGTGACAGGAAGAATTTCAGGCAATTCAGGAATGCCTGTTATCTTCTGTTTCAGATGCGCCCAAGGACATATCAAACAGAGAGACTAAAGGTTATGACAGTGATATCCTTTCTGTCTGGTGAAGCCAGGATTTGGGCTGACAATTTATTCGAAAACAATGATCCGACCCTCACTTCCCTGTCTGATTTCTTTACACAAATGAGCTTGCTCTATGAAGATACTCAAAAACAGCTCACGGCGGAAGCCAAGATGCGTTCCCTCAGACAGGGCAGACGTCCAGTGGAGGAATATCTCTCAGAATTCAAACTATACATCAAAGACTCTGAATGGAGTGAGGTTGCGCTACGGAACCAGTATCGTTTGGGACTATCCGACATCCTGAAGGATGAGCTAGCTCGTACTGAATTGCCCAATACCTTGGAGGGCATTATGACCCTCTCTATACAGATAGATCGCAGAGTCAGAGAGAGACGTTCAGAAAGACAACAGGCAGAAGCCCCACTAAGAATGACTTCAACTTCCCACGGTACAAAAGATTCCACTGTTCCCATGGAGATTGGCTTCACAAAAGGCCCACTCACACTCGAAGAAAGACACCACAGACAGCAGAAGGACCTCTGTATGTATTGCGCATCTCCTACTCATACAGTTAAGAACTGCCCTCTGCTCCAACGTCAGAAAAGAAGTAAGTTGAAAGTCACTAAGAATTGTTTAACAAACAAGGTGTTCGATGCTGCTTACTGTACTCTCCCCTTATCCTTGCAGTGGGACCTCCAGGCCCTTCAGGCGGAAGCAATCATTGATTCTGGAGCCTATGCAAACTTCATCGACTTATCTCTTGTAAATAAAAATAAAATTCCATTGTGTGTGAAAGCAGTACCCGTGTCTCTACGTGTTATTGATGGTACCTTGGTGAGCTCTGGTCCCATCACACATCACACCGTTCCACTTAGGGTCACTATAGGTAAGGGGCACACTGAATTGTTATGCTTTGATGTCATTCCTTCCCCTTTATTTCCTATAGTGTTGGGTTTGTCATGGTTGCAACTACATCAGCCCTCAATCTGCTGGCAAACCTTACAAGTGGACTTGAATTCTACTTACTGCACTGATACCTGTTATCCCCAACGGAATATACTACATGTATCAAACCCAGCAATCCCCATTGAATATCAGGATTTCCAGGATGTTTTTGACAAGAAACAGGCAGAATCTCTGCCCCCTCACCGGATATATGACTGTCCTATTGAACTGCTACCTGGATCGAACATCCCCTACGGGCACATATATCTGCTCTCACAACCCGAATTGGACCATTTAAAGGGTTACCTGGAGGAAAATTTGAAGAAGGGTTTCATCCGTCCCTCTACTTCCCCGGCAGGAGCCGGGATGTTTTTTGTGAAAAACAAAGACGACTCTTTACGCCCTATAATCGACTATCGTGAGTTGAACAGAAGAACCAAAAAGAACAAGTACCCCCTACCCTTGATCTCCGAACTGGTGGAACGCCTCAGTAAGGCAACTGTTTACACCAAGCTAGATCTTAGAGGGGCGTACAACCTGATTAGGATCAAGGAAGGGGATGAGTGGCTCACCGCTTTCCGCACAAGATATGGACTTTATGAGTATTTGGTGATGCCATTCGGGCTGTGCAATGCCCCTGCTACGTTCCAATACTTTATCAACGATGTCTTCAGGGATTTATTGGACGTATGTGTAGTCATTTATTTGGACGACATCCTTATTTACTCTAACTCCATAGAAGAACATAAAAAGCATGTCCGTTGGGTTTTGGGCAGACTTAGGACTCACCACTTATATGCTAAGTTGGAGAAATGTTCGTTCCATTCCAATGAAATAACCTTCCTAGGTTACAACATTTCTTCATCAGGTGTTAGCATGGAAAACGATAAGATTGAAGCTATACTCAACTGGCCTACACCTCGCTGTAAAAAGGATGTTCAAAGGTTCCTGGGTTTCGCTAACTTTTATCGAAAGTTTATTAAAAGTTTCTCCAAGATTGCAAAACCCCTCAGTACTCTTACTGGCTCCCATAAGCAGTTCCTCTGGGATTCGAATGCAGAGAAGGCCTTCTGTTCTCTCAAGCACAGTTTCACCACGGCTCCCATTCTTCGGTTCCCAGATACAACACTCCAGTTCATTCTGGAGGTTGACGCTTCGGAATACGCCCTGGGGGCAATTTTATCACAGCGTAAATCCCTCACAGAACCCATACATCCTGTAGCCTTTTACTCTAGGCTAATGACGCCCGCCGAACACAATTATGCTGTCGGGGAGAAGGAACTCCTGGTTATCAAGTCAGCTCTGGAACATTGGAGGCACCTATTGGAAGGAACCATCCTCCCGATTCTCATCTACACTGACCATAGGAATTTGGAATACCTTCAAACTTGTAAAACACTCTCTGCCCGACAAGCTCGTTGGAGTTTATTTTTTACAAGGTTTAATTTTCAGATCACTTACCGACCTGGAAGCAAAAACGGGAAGGCAGATTCTCTATCCAGATACTTACAACGACCAAACCTCTCTGTCCAGGACTCTAGTATCCTGAATCCCCATCATTTTCTGGGATTCTCTAGACTTGCTTCCTCTACCTTACGGGCTCACCAACAAGCTGATAGCACTCTATCTAAACACCTACAGCATCCCGATTCCAGAGGTATCAATCATGTACATGGCAAAATTTATGTTCCACCTACTTTAAGACAGGAGATTCTCCAAGAACACCATGACTCTCCACTCGCTGGCCACTCAGGTATTCGCAAAACCAGCGAACTCATTACAAGAAACTTCTGGTGGCCGAACCTCCAGCAAACTGTGGATTCATACATCAAGTCTTGTCAGGTTTGTGCAGTATCCAAGTCTGACAGATCCAAACCGTTTGGCGTACTCCAACCACTTCCGATACCCGAAAGGCCTTGGCACACAGTGGGTTTGGATTTAATTGTGGAGCTACCAGAGTCTAACCATTCCAACACCATCATGGTCGTGGTGGACTTCCTCACTAAGATGGCCCACTTTATTCCTCACCACAAATTACCCACAGCTTCGGAAACCGCAGCCCTCTTCTTAAAACATGTCGTACGTCTCCATGGCTTGCCTTCTATCATAGTTTCTGACAGGGGCTCACAATTCACTTCCAGATGTTGGAGACACTTATGCTCCGTATTGAAAATAGATCACCGATATAGTACGGCTTTCCATCCGCAAACTAACGGACAAACGGAGAGAGTCAACCAATGGATAGAGCAGTATGTTCGTTGTTACTGCTCCCACCAACAAGATGAGTGGGAGAGTAACATACCTATGGCAGAGTTTGCGTACAATAACACCTTAAACTCTTCCATAAAATGCTCACCATTTTATGCAAACTATGGATATCATCCGACCTTTCATCTCTACCCGCATCTCAACACCACATCTCCACATGTGGACGATACTTCCAGAACCTTATCAGACATCGTCATATTCCTCAAGGATAATATTAAGCTGGCTCAGCAAACCCATAAAAAGTATTACGACTCCAAGAGACGTAAGCCTCCTTCTTACCTTATAGGAGATAAGGTATGGCTCTCAACAAAATACTTAAAACTGAAGACTCCATCAAAGAAATTCTCCCAACTTTACATAGGACCCTACGAGATTACTAAACTAATAAATGAAAATGCCGTCACGTTGGCTCTCCCTCCTGAGATCCCTGTGCATCCCACATTCCATATTTCTCTTCTGAAACCCTATCTCACCACCAGACAACAGACGTCCGACCAGCCAACCCCCCCGGTGGTTGTCGATGACAGTGTATATGAGATCTCAGCTATACTCAACTCACGGATACACCATGGTCAGTTGCAGTATTTAATCCGATGGAGGGGTTACACAGCCGATGAGGATTCCTGGGAGCCTGCCACTAATGTTAACGCCACTCGTCTCATTGCCCGGTTCCACAGGGATCATCCGGAAAACCCAACAGCTGGTACTGCCGTGCAGCACCTTTGACGGGGGGATCTGTCAGGTACCTGTCAGAGTGTATGTACCTTTAAACAAAACCTTCATAAGGCTACACCTCCCCCTTCCACCTGCCAATTAATTTGGTTGTGTTACTGAACAAGCTACCTTGTTGCAGGCTCCGCCATAACGCTGCAAAGATAAACTTTACCAAGTTACAAGTTTATTATACCTTCACTTGCTAAGTGCTTTATCCTCCATTCTCATCGTCTAACTGGAAGTAGTTAGCAAAACGGACTGAATTCTACCTGGGTATTGACACCAATTTAACCCAGATCAGGACTCCACTGTTGTTTAAACTACCAACAGATTACCTCTACAACCGCTATAACCGCTGACATCGTAGCAGGGATTCCTACGAACCAGAACTTGTTACCGGCTACCTTGCTTCAAGCCTTTCCTGTCTCTCATGGCTACCAGCCGTCCGCTCTCAGTGCGCTAAGCGTGCACACTGCCTGTCAGCTGTTCCAGCAATCTGATTGGACTAACCGCTCACACCCTCCACTGACACTGCCGCTGCAGCATCAAGCACCTCTCCCCTCTTCACACACGCTGCTGATGCAGCTCCAGCACCAGTCCTCTAAGAGTCAACGGATTCTCTTGAGAAATCACTATTGTTAATACCAACTTCCTCAGTGGGTCACCAGTCTCCTCTTAACTGTTATATAAGGCGCCTAACCTATGAACTATACTTTATCCTGTGTCAGCCAACTACTCAGGAATAAGCACGCTTACCTTCACGTTGCAGTTAACCTCTTATCTGCTGCTTTCTTGCTAAACTGCAGCCTGACTTTCTCCTGTAACAAGATAACAGGAGTCTCCCTAAAACCCTTATCTTGTGTACTCATTCTTGGTCTGCAGTTGAGATTCACGGTTTACAGATCTAGTACCTCACAACACCCTGACATAATGAAAATGAGCCACTTAAAAATTTCTTTTGAGGAAGGTCAAAAAAAGAAGGGTCCCAAAATTGGGTGTTTCCCTCTATCATACTTGAGACATAGTGTCGAGCTTGCAGAAAAGCAAAGAATTGCGTATTTGGAATATCAAATCTATTTTGTAATATCTGAAACGAATATATCTTTTTACTTAAAGGATCCACCATATCTCCTAAAGTTTTTAACCCTTTCGCTTCCCATGACCTAAACGCTCCTGTATCTACTCCTGCTGGAAAATAAATGTTATTTAAGAACGGGATAGATCTGGGCGATATCACCGGACCCTTTACAAATTTTTGAATTGAATGCCATGCTCGGAGAGCATCCCCGTAAAGTATATGCGACTGAATCTGTTTTGGAATGTCTTTGTAAGAGATAAAGGGTAAAACCGAGAGGTTCCATTTTCCCAGTGCTGCTTTTTCCAAAGCTTTTTCACCAAAGTGATATGTGTTTAATTGCCAATCTAATACTATTCGTGCCAATGCAGCCCAATTATAAAGTTTAAAGTTGGGTAGTCCAAGGCCTCCCCTTGAATAACTGGCATATAACTTCCCAAGGGCAATTCGAGGTTTCTTTCCTTTCCAAAGAAACATTGCTATTGCTCGATTTAGCCTATTTAAATCGGTTTTTGTTATGAGACAAGGAAGCATTAGTAAAGGATATAAGATTTTAGGAAGTGCCACCATTTTTATCAATGCTATCCTTCCTGCTAATGTAAGGGGGAGATTTTTCCAGTGTACTAGGAGCGAGATAACTTCCGAACAGTGCTCCATAATATTTAGTTCATATATTAGATTAGGATTACTTGGTATTTTTATACCTAGATACGTAAGTGAAGAATCAATTTCTTTAAAGGGGTAATGAAAATTATTCTTTTTAATTTTATGCAACCATAAAATCTCTGACTTACCCGTATTAATTTTATAACCCGAATAAGACCCAAATTCCGATATTAATTGTAAAATTTTAGAAATATGCAAGTTTGGGTTTTCAACAAATAACAACATATCATCTGCATACAATGCCAGATGGACGACCTCTCCCTTAATGTTCATACCCGGAAAACTAGCTCGCAATTTTATATCCAAGGGTTCTAAGGCCAAATTAAAAAGAAGAGGCGAGAGCGGGCAACCCTGTCTTGTTCCTCTTTGAAGGTATACTGTGGGAGAAAATACCCCATTAACAAAGATATGGGCAATCGGATTATGATAAACATTACGAATTGATGCTAGAAAGTTGCCTGTTATTCCATAATTTTGCAATGCAGAGAATAGGTAATCCCATTCGACTCTATCGAAGGCCTTCTCTGCGTCCAGAGACAGCAGGAAGGCCTCCGACAGAGCCCCAGTCCCCCTCTCCCTTGAACGTAACCAATAATGTGAGATTGCATGTAGTACTCTCCTTAGATTTGTCACTGAGGTCCTACCCTTCATAAAACCGGTTTGGTCAGTGTGTACAAGGGTAGGCAATATCATCTTTAAACGCTCTGCCAGTACCTTCATAAATATTTTATAGTCAGAGTTCAGTAGTGATATCGGTCTATAAGACCCTGGTAGTACCTGATCTTTCCCTACCTTTGGAATTAAAGATATAAACGCATTAGTAAAGTTTTGTTCTGGATTATGCCCTTCAGTTGAGAAATCTTGATATAGCCTAGAAAGGACCGACGATACCTGATCTTTCAGTAATTTATAAAATTCAATGGGGAGTCCATCAGGGCCCGCTGCTTTACTATTTGCTAGTGACTTGATAGTCTTTTCAATTTCTTCCTTCGAGATAGGATTATTTAAAATTTCTAATTGTTCCTGGGTAATTTGAGGTAATGTTACTGAAGCCCAAAAATCTTGGAGAGAGGAGACTGATGAGACTCCTTGTTTGGCATACAACTCTGTGTAGTACTCTGCAAAAGCAGAGGCAATAGTTTCTGGGGATTTAAATATAGCATTCTTGTGTCTAATTGCCGCAATATTTTTTCCTGCTGTCCGGTTTTTAGTCAAAGAGGCCAGGAGTTTTCCTGATCTATTTCCAAATCTATAATAAAGACTATCTCTTTTTAGTAATGTATTTACTGCTTGCTGTTTAAGATAGGCATCTAATTCTTCCTTGCTCGCATGATATATTTCTCTAGTGCTAGCCGTGGATCTTCTACAATAGGCCTGGTAATCAGATATGACTTTCTCCTGGAGTTGTTGAAGTTTCAGCCTTGCCTTTTTGCGTATATTAGCATCATAGGCTAATATATTACCATCTAATACAGCTTTAGCTGCCCCCCAGAAAACTCCTATGTTTCCAAGATGAGCCATATTATCTGTATAATAGTCATTCCATGACTGTGCCAAATTTTTTTTGAAATTTTCAGACGTGTATAAATAATATGGAAACCTTAATGTGTTCCTATTGCTATACTGATAGCCTTCCAATAAAGATATTTCAATTGGTGCATGATCAGAAATTAGTACATTATGTATTTTATCCTTAGCTACCTTAGGAACCAAGGAGTTCGATACAAGAAATAAATCAATCCTCGAGAGAACTGGGGCTGCTCTAGAGGCACAGGTGTAATCTTTACCATCCGGATTACGAAGTCTCCAGATGTCTACCAATTGGAGCACATCTTGGAATTTTTTAAAAATTCTCCCCTCAAATTTCCCTTTATTTTTAAGAGTGGACTTTTGTACGTACCCCGGCATTCGATATCTATCACACACTGGATTAGGGGCCAGATTAAAATCACCCCCCATTACTATATCCTGACCTTGAAACGGCGCTAATGCTTGGAGGAGACCTGTCCAAAATCCCATATCTTTCTTATTAGGTGCATAGATGTTACACAGAACCCATATCTTCCCCTTCGACTTTATCTGTAATATCACGTACCTGCCCTCTGCATCTTTAATAGTTTTGACAATCTCAATTTGGAGTCGCTTACCGAAGAGGATTGCAATACCTCTACTTGCCTTTGTATAAGAAACATAAGTTATGGATCCTACCCAATCTTTACATAATTTATCATGTTCCTTATCCGATAAATGCGTCTCCTGCAGGAACGCTATATCTGTCTTAAGCCGCCGTAGATGAGATAGTATCATTTGTCTTTTTATGGGGGAGTTAATACCCCCCACATTCCATGAAACTAACTTAAGGGTCATCCTCTATTAAAAAATGTACCATATAAACCCTTGGAATAATAATAATAAGAAAGGAAGAAAAAAAGAAGAAGGGGAAACACCGAGAGGGGAGAAGAAGGAGAGAAAGAAGAAGAGAGAAAAAAAAAAAAAAAATCCATAGGTGTTATAGACATACCTAAAATGCAGAAATTCATATCAGTAAGAGCACGATTACGACTAATCGTGCACGCAGGGAGTGCAAAAATGTGAGGAGAGGGGACAAAGAGTAGTCCTTTAAGTGCATAAGTGTTAAAAAACCAATGTGAGAAAGTTACGTTCCTTATGTAACAGTGTAAGAAAATAAGGTGATAAATACTCAACCTATATCTCGTATAAAAGTGCATAGGGTGAAAGTGATGGAAAGGAGAAGAGAAAAAAAAAAAAAAAACCCATATAAATAATATAAAACACAACCAGAAGCAGAGATTGTTTTTTTTTCTTTTTTATTACTAAACACCGTGCAGCCAGGGGGTGCAAAAGTGTGTGTGGGGGGGGGGGACAGAGAATAGTCCTTTAAGTGCCCGTATAGCTCCATGAGTGTTGCAAATCGATGTGAAAAGGTTACATTCCTTATATAACAGTGTGAAATAATAAGATGATAAATACTCAACCTGCATCTTGAATAAAAGTGCATAGGGTGAAAGTGGTGAAAAGAGAAAAAAAAAAAAAAAAAAACCATATAAATAATATAAAACACAACCAGAAGCAGAGATTGTTTTTTTTCTTTTTCTTTTCTCTTCCCCCTCTCCTCTCCTTCTTTTGAACCGTACCACAGGGCGACATAAATAAAAATTTTGACCAGTTCTTTGTATAACTGGGGAGGGGGAGAGGAGAAAAAAAAAAAAAAAAACACAAATCAGGCATTAAATTTTCTTTTCCTCTATTACATTTCATTTCTACCACCGGTACTGAGTTATCTAACCAAGGTACCCTAGCAAAGATACTCCAACATAGCCAGGTAGGGCCAATTGCCCCATTTTCCAATTTAAATACAAACATAAATTCAAAACATTGCAAACTTAATATTAAAAAAAAGGAGAACCAAAAACATCAGACAAGTGCTTAAAATAAATATTTTTCTACAAAATGGTCTTTGAGCTACGATCTAAAAATTCCTTAGCCTCATGAGGAGACTCAAAAAACCTTGGACCTTCAGGTGTTAAAAATTTTAATTTAGCTGGGTACAACAGGAAAGCTTTTATACCTTCCTTATTCAGAGTAGTACACAATGGAGAGAACTCTTTTCGTTTTCTTGATAATTCCATTGAGTAGTCCTGAAACATCAAAATCTTAGAGTTCTCAAATATGAGAGGGGAGTTCTTTCTATATGCTTGTAAAATGACCACTTTTGTTTGAAAATTTAACACTTTCACCATAATCTGTCTAGGCTGTGTACGTGTATTCCCTTCTTGTTGGTCTGGGCCAATCCTATGGGCCCGCTCTACACTACCTTTAAGAATACCTGCGGGTATTTTTAAAAGATTTGCGAGGGTATTTTCAACAAAATATATCAAGTCTAATGACTTAATGGATTCGGGGACCCCAATTAGGCGAATATTATTTCGCCTTGACCTGTTCTCAAGGTCTTCAAGGCGTTGGTGGAGAACTTAGTTCTGTTTTATAAGGTTTTCAATTGCATTAGCTTGGTGTGAAGATGTGTCTTCGAGATCTGACACTCTTCCTTCCAATTCTGTAAACCTGTTGGAGATCTGTTTAATCTCTCCAGAGATAGCATCTAAACCTTTTTGTAGATTCTCCATTTTGGGAAGGAATAGTGAACGTATCTGTTGCACAATCTGATGCGTATCTTTGTTACTGGGGATGCTTTCTATTGATTCATTTAATACCTCAGGGGAACCTCTCTGTCTTCTCTCATTTTGTTTATATTTAGTTGTCATCTTGTTAACCCCCAGGAATTTATCCATACATACACTTGAATATTGATTTTCTATACTGATCTAATTTCTCTCTTGCTTTAACTCCCCTCCCTTCTAATTCCCTCTCTTGCTCTTACTCTCTCTCTCACTCCAACTGTCCCTACTCCTTCATGAATATCAGAGCCCCCTTTACCCTAGAAAAAGAAAAAAAAAAAAACAAGAAAAGAAATGTACCGTGAACTCTCAATTAAATATAAACCAACTTAAGCCTTCTTCCAGAGTCTATAATACACAGTCAAAAGTTCTTGTTCTGTCTTTTCCTTCTTCCTTTCACTTCTCTAGCTTATTTCTTCTTTCCCCCCTCCAGGATGGGGCAACAGTGTCAATAAAAGTCAGTATAATATACTTGTTCTTGTCAAACTCAGGCAAAGTCCACTGCGCCACTCTGTAATTACGGCTCTCTCCGTCCACAGGTTCCGCAGGGCGATCCGCCTGGTACCTCCGTCCAGTTCCAGCCACCAAAAACCTCTCGGCCGCCTCTCACCCGTCTGCTGCCTTGTCTTGCTAGCGTTACAAAGCCACTTCTCACAGCCGAGAAGGGAGACGCGGACACCGCCAACAAGCAACTCCAATGACCCAGAAGTCGACGGTCCCAGCTCCGAACACCACCGAACAGCCGCCAGGGACCGCAGAAGCAAGTTCTAGAGACACACGGAGTTCAACAGTCTAGGCGGTATGTGTGTTTGTTTCCGGCAGCTGTACTCTGCCATGTGGGGGGTTTCACCACTCTCCCGTGTTTGACTCCGCCGTACCGATCCCTGCAGCGCAGGTCTCACCCGTAGTTTCCACAGCTCAGCTCTCTTTCAGTGTTCCACGGTTATGTCAGCGACACTTCTCAGCCGATATTAATCTCCATGGATCTCCCCACGGGTATCTTTCCTCTTTTAATCTGGGTAGAAGGTATTGATTTTCCGCTGTAGTGTTCTGCCAAGAGGGGGGACTTCACCTCTCCCCGATATATAACTCTGCCGTTACAGCCCTTGCCGCGCAGGTCTCATTTGCAGTTTTACATGCGGCTCACTTGCAACTCTAGATATTCCGCATTTATTTGTAGCTCCTTTTTCCTCTTTTAGAGCGTCCGCTTCCACGCTTAACCTGCGTGTTTTAACTTTCGGTGAGGGAGGATTCTTTCACTCCCCTTCTCCTGTGGTATGTTAGCCCAGACACTCGTCCCGTCAAGGGCTTTCCCACTTGGGCAGCTGTCAGTCCGTATCCTAGGGAGTATGGACACGAGGCTACACAGAGCACACAACTCGCCCTGCTAGCTCTGGCCCGCCCACCGGAAGTCTCTATTATCACATTTTCTTCATTGTCTTGGTATATTTATTTGAAATACAAGAATGTAAGTTTAGATGCCGGCCCATTTTTGGTGAACAACCTGGGTTGTCCTTGCTGATTGGTGGATCCACCAATAAAAAAGTGCTATCCAGATTTTTGAACCCAAAAAAAAAGCTTAGATGCCTTCTTTTTCAAATATAGATAGCAAGAGAACGAAGAAAAATTGCTAATAGGAGTAAATTAGAAAGTTGCTTAAAATGGCATGCTGTAACTGAATCACAAACGAAAAAAATTTGGGTTCAGTGTCCCTTTAAGGCTGTATTAGGATTTTTAGATAAAGCTACATCAAAGGAACTAAACAAACAAAAAAAAACTATTGGCAATTACCTTAATGAAATTTGCCAAAGTGATAGAACAACCAAAAAAGATTTGTATGAGATGCAGTTTTCAACAACAGAACAAAATTAATTGAATATCTATAACAACCTATCCTATATAATAAATGGCCAAGTATGTTTGTCAGATGCAGTCATGCGCAGTAGAGATTGCACGTGACAAACATACCTGACCGTTTGGATCCTGACACTTAGCACAGAGCAAGGCTGAAGCTGAGTGTCAGGGAGCGTGGCCGACCGGAGCGTCGCAATGGGGTTGGCCAGGCGGAGTGCCGCGATGTGGGCGTGGCCAGAGAGGCAAAGGCTTTTAATTAAGACAGAGCCAGAGAGGGAGCAGAGAGCCAAAGGGGGGGGGGGGGGGAGAGAACAAAAGAGGGAGCCAAAGGGGGGGGAGAGAGCAAAAGAGGGAGTCAAAGGGGGGGGGGGAGAGAGCCAAAGAGGGGGGGGGAGAGCCAAAGAGGGGGGAAGCCAAAGGGGGGAGAGAGCCAAAGAGGGGCGAGAGAGCCAAAGAGGGGCGAGAGAGCCAAAGAGGGGGGAGAGAGCCAAAGAGGGGGGAGAGAGCCAAAGAGGAGGGGAGAGCCAAAGAGGGGGGAGAGAGAGAGCCAAAGAGGGGGGAGAGAGAGCCAAAGAGGGGGGGAGAGAGCCAAAGAGGGGGGAGAAGAGAGCCAAAGAGGGGGGGGAAGAGAGCCAAAGAGGGGGGGGGAGAGAGCCAAAGAGGGGGGGGGAAGAGAGCCAAAGAGGGGGGGAAGAGAGCCAAAGAGGGGGGGGAAGAGAGCCAAAGCGGAGGTGGGAGAGAGCCAAAGGGGGGGGAGAGAGCCAAAGGGGGGGAGAGAGCCAAAGGGGGGGGAGAGAGAGCCAAAGAGGGGGGGGGGAGAGAGCCAAAGAGGGGGGGGAAGAGAGCCAAAGAGGGGGGGGAAGAGAGCCAAAGCGGAGGTGGGAGAGAGCCAAAGGGGGGGAGAGCCAAAGGGGGGGAGAGAGCCAAAGAGGGGGGGAGGGAGAGAGCCAAAGAGGGGGGGGAGGGATAGAGCCAAAGAGGGGGGGAGGGAGAGAGCCAAAGAGGGGGGGAGGGAGAGAGCCAAAGAGGGGGGAGAGAGAGCCAAAGAGGGGGGAGAGAGAGCCAAAGAGGGGGGAGAGAGAGCCAAAGAGGGGGGAAGAGAGAGCCAAAGAGGGGGGAAGAGAGAGCCAAAGAGGGGGGAAGAGAGAGCCAAAGAGGAGGGGAAGAGAGAGCCAAAGAGGGGGGAGAGAGAGCCAAAGAGGGGGGAGAGAGAGCCAAAGAGGAGGGGAGAGAGCCAAAGAGGAGGGGAGAGAGAGCCAAAGAGGGGGGGAGCCAAAGGGAGGGGAGCCAAAGAGGGGGGAGAGAGAGCCAAAGAGGGGGGAGAGAGAGAAGGGGGGAGAGAGAGCCAAAGAGGGGGGGAGAGAGAGAGCCAAAGAGGGGGGGAGAGAGAGAGCCAAAGAGGGGGGGAGAGAGAGAGCCAAAGAGGGGGGGAGAGAGAGAGCCAAAGAGGGGGGGAGAGAGAGAGCCAAAGAGGGGGGGGAGAGAGCCAAAGAGGGGGGGAGAGAGCCAAAGAGGGGGGGGGAGAGAGCCAAAGTGGGGGGGGGAGAGAGAACCAAAGAGGAAAGAGAGCCAAAGAGGAGAGCCAAAGAGGAGAGAGAGCCAAAGAGGAGAGAGAGCCAAAGAGGGGGGAGAGAGAGCCAAAGAGGGGGGAGAGAGAGCCAAAGAGGGGGGAGAGAGAGCCAAAGAGGGGGGAGAGAGAGCCAAAGAGCGGGGGAGAGCCAAAGAGGGGGGGAGAGAGAGCCAAAGAGGGGGGGAGAGAGAGCCAAAGAGGGGGGGGAGAGCCAAAGAGGGAGGGAGAGAGAGCCAAAGAGGGGGGAGAGAGAGCCAAAGAGGGGGGGGGGAGAGAGCCAAAGAGGGGGGGGGGAGAGAGCCAAAGAGGGGGGGGGAGAGAGCCAAAGAGGGGGGCGAGAGAGAGCCAAATAGGAAAGAGAGCCAAAGAGGAGAGAGAGCAAAAGAGGGGGGTGAGAGAGAGCCAAAGAGGAAAGAGAGCCAAAGAGGAGAGAGAGCCAAAGAGGGGGGGAGAGAGCCAAAGAGGGGGGGAGAGAGCCAAAGAGGGGGGGAGAGCCAAAGAGGGGGAACAGAACAAAAGAGGGGGAGAGAACAAAAGAAGGGGGGAGAGAGAGCAAAAGAGGGGGAGAGAGAGAGCAAAAGAGAGGGGGGAGAGAAAGCAAAAAAGAGGGGGGAGAGAAAGCAAAAAAGAGGGGGGAGAGAAAGCAAAAGAGAGGGGGAAGAGAAAGCAAAAGAGAGGGGGGAAGAGAGAGCAGAAGAGAGAGCAAAAGAGAGGTGGGAGAGAGCAAGGGGTGGGACCGCTGTACTGCAAAAAAATGGCTCGTGTACACAGGCTTTAGTACTAGTTTGACATAATTGGCCCATAAAAGTAAATCTATTTATACTATAGATAGTCTAAGTCATTAAAAAAGTTCATATATTTGTAAAAATGTTATACATATAATGCTCAAATACATACTTTTGAGCATACACAAGTATGCTCTCGTAGAAACAGGTAGACTTGGCAATAGTAGTAAATTAGGATGTTTTATAAAATGTTAGGCTCTACCAGAATCACGCAATTGTAAAGTTTACTTCCATGTACCAGGATTGGCTCTTCCATCTGTGGAAGGAGAATGGCAGTTTGCAGAGTAACACCAGAAGATTAGTGCTCCTATACAATCAGTACTTAGAGACATGACACCAATACTTTTTGTTTCACAATTCAGATAGAGTATACATTTGTAAACAAGAGAGGGGGGGAGAGAGAGCCAAAGAGGGGGGAGAGAGAGCCAAAGAGGAGGGGAGAGAAAGCCAAAGAGGAGGGGAGAGAGAGCCAAAGAGGGGGGGAGAGAGCCAAAGGGAGGGGAGCCAAAGAGGGGGGAGAGAGAGAGCCAAAGAGGAGAGAGAGACAAAGAGGGGGGAGAGAGAGCCAAAGAGGGGGGGAGAGAGCCAAAGAGGGGGGGGAGATAGCCAAAGAGGGGGGGGAGATAGCCAAAGAGGGGGGGGGGGAGAGCCAAAGAAGGGGGGGGGAGAGAGCCAAAGAGGGGGGAGAGAGAGCCAAAGGGAGGGGGGCCAAAGAGGGGGGAGAGAGAGAGCCAAAGAGGGGGGAGAGAGAGCCAAAGAGGGGGGGAGAGAGAGCCAAAGAGGGTGGGGAGAGAGCCAAAGAGGGGGGCGAGAGAGAGCCAAAGAGGAAAGAGAGCCAAAGAGGAGAGAGAGCCAAAGAGGGGGGGGGTGAGAGAGAGCCAAAGAGGAAAGAGAGCCAAAGAGGGGGGGGGGGAGAGCCAAAGAGGGGGGGAGAGAACAAAAGAAGGGGGAGAGAGAGCAAAAGAGGGGGGAGAGAGAGAGCAAAAGAGAGGGGGGAGAGAAAGCAAAAAAGAGGGGGGAGAGAAAGCAAAAGAGAGGGGGAAGAGAAAGCAAAAGAGAGGGGGGAAGAGAGAGCAAAAGAGAGGTGGGAGAGAGCAAGGGGTGGGACCGCTGTACTGCAAAAAAATGGCTCGTGTACACAGGCTTTAGTACTAGTTTGACATAATTGGCCCATAAAAGTAAATCTATTTATACTATAGATAGTCTAAGTCATTAAAAAAGTTCATATATTTGTAAAAATGTTATACATATAATGCTCAAATACATACTTTTGAGCATACACAAGTATGCTCTCGTAGAAACAGGTAGACTTGGCAATAGTAGTAAATTAGGACGTTTTATAAAATGTTAGGCTCTACCAGAATCACGCAATTGTAAAGTTTACTTCCATGTACCAGGATTGGCTCTTCCATCTGTGGAAGGAGAATGGTAGTTTGCAGAGTAACACCAGAAGATTAGTGCTCCTATACAATCAGTACTTAGAGACATGACACCAATACTTTTTGTTTCACAATTCAGATAGAGTATACATTTGTAAACAACTTTCCAATCTACTTTATTCTTTTGGTATCTTTCATTGAAAAAGCAGCAATACACCACTGGGAACTAGCTGAGCACATTGGTAAGTCAAGGGCAAGAGGCATATATCTGCAACCACCAATCAGCAGTTAGCTCCCAGCTCCTGAGCCTACCAAGGTATGCTTTTCAACAAAGGATACCAAAAGAACTAAGCAAATTAAATAATATTAGTACGTTGTAAAGTTGTATAAAATTGTATGATCTATCTGAATCATTAAAGAAAAAACATAATTTATGTAAGAACTTACCTGATAAATTCCTTTCTTTC